>NC_054540.1:19927853-20052853 GCF_017654505.1 Polyodon spathula | reverse complement strand
ATGACATAAAAAAAACAACAACTATAATGTAATATTAACATTCCGATTATATTAGAAATGTTGGTGAAAGTGTTTTTAATCATGCATTAAAAAGATCACCTTCATTTTAATAAATTAATGTTGCTATTATTATTATTATTATTATTATTATTATTATTATTATTATTATTATTGATTTTGGGCCCCTACTAAGCCTATTAGGGGAAAATATTGTGTGTCTTTTATATATGGTATTTTCTGTTTATTATATGAAGGTTTTTCTTCGATTGTTTTATAAACCAGCTTAAATATGTATTAAATTGGAGGATTCATATTAGAGTTTAATTTTTTCAGACTAAATCCACCATTCATATTAATAGTAGCCTACTGAATTCCACCAACAATGTTTAACTTTGTAGGATATAAATATTTAGATGTTTGACTGTCCATAGATTAGCCTTCTCGTTTAAACACAACTGGTACCATTAAGACATTACACGTGAATTCTCAGGTGTGTCAAACCTTTTGTCAGCCAATGGGTACCCCCAACCCCCTCCCCCCCGCCCCCCCCCCATTTTTTTTAGACTTGGTAAATTGGGATTTCAAGAGTTGAATGAATACACTTATTATGTACACCTTATTGTGCAATTGATTTTGTTATAGCAATTCCATTTAAAAAAATACACACACAATTAAGAAATATTGTTGGCATCGTTGAATTTATTTCTGATAACAGAGTTTGAAGATAGAAACCGGGCATAATGGATATAAATAAAAAAAAAAAGGTTTTAAACGCGGTCCACAAGAGAATCATAATATCATGGCAAGTTTGAACTTTTTGGCCAAAATTATGAGCACTTCACATTCAAGATTTTAACATAATATATCCAAATGTGTGATTCAAGTACTGGTGCGAAAACGTAATACAATGCAGTTCGATACAAAGACTAACTCCTGAACAAATAAATGTAACTTACCAGACCTGCGACAACGGTCTGAAAATGTCAAAACCCAGAGGTTTTGCTAAACACTGCCAAGGGGAATGACGAGATGTTGCAGTTATTTGGTCCCAGCGGAAACTATGGCTTAAAGATATCACTTCAACAACCAGAGTGCT
This sequence comes from Polyodon spathula, assembly GCF_017654505.1. NCBI lineage: Eukaryota > Metazoa > Chordata > Actinopteri > Acipenseriformes > Polyodontidae > Polyodon > Polyodon spathula. Next base: position 20,051,757 of record NC_054540.1, on the reverse strand, counting down.
AATAATGAGAGGGACGGGGTAGTTATCTAAGACAACGTGGACAATATTCTCAGTGTATTCAAAGTTTTTTATCATTGCAAATGAAATGAAGATTTTGACAAAATCGACGTGGAACGAGGAGTTATTTTCAGGTAAAGACTGATTAAATATAAATGGTAAAATATTGCAAATTCGTTGTTATAGATCTTGTAGTAACTATATTGTGATTAGGTTAATCGTTATATTGAACTAATCCTATATTGACAATTGTACTATTTGTCCTGGTACACACGTTGCACAAACCAAATTGATATATATATATATATATATATATATATATATATATATATATATATATATATATATATATATACACACACACACACACACACATATACAATGAATTTACTGGGTTTATATTTTACCTGATTAAAGTATTATCTGTAGGTAACAAGTCACATCCTATTTTGTTTTACATAAAACACTACCCCATTTGAAACAATTCACTTAAAAAATAATATCAAATCCTGATACAAAGATCCTGAATGTCTGCACCCCCCCCCCCCCCCCCCCCCCATATTTGACTATTTACCTTGTTGTTTAACTGTAGATGGGGGAAACCCTCAGTCTGTGGGGGAGGGAACAATAACAGATGGGGTCTCATTTAAGACTATAATTGCAGCGTTTTATATGAAATCCAGCTACTGTCCTGCTATTCTGGACAGTGTGTTACCTTCATTATTACTGCGAGGGTGCTTAATCGTTTTTAGGAATTAAGGATTGTTTCGTGTCTTTAATTGTATCGCGGATAAATTATTTTCTGTCACAAACAACTAAAAAATATATTATTTTTTCTAATTGCGCTGTGACACTACGTAAATCTACAGATATTATGCTGTGAAATGTCCAGTATTAGTGGGTTTTTTTTTCGTTTTTTTTTTTACTGGAATAGTCTATGTTTCTATGTTTTAAGAATGCGTTACACAGTTATTTGTGCGTTCAACAACAATATAGCTGCTATTAATGATTTTTTTGTTCTTTCTAAAACTGCTTTCCTTTTACGGGCTGAAATTGAAAGTCTCGTAGGCAAAATGTAAAAAGGCCTATGAATTACTAAGGAAGGACAAATAACTAACCTAATTTGTTTAACAGACTTTTAACTGAGTTGCATTTATCAAGTGCAGTGTGAAAAAGTAAATGCTTATGACTAATGAAGGCTGTGAGCCACACATGGTATGTGGGTTTATATCGCGAAAACTTAATGCGGTTTTTTAAACCAAAAGATTATTTTGCTTGACGATCATAAGCGAGTATATGAATATATAAACCACTGTTGAATCCATGGTCTTAATTTCTTCGTCAGCTTTTTTTTTTATTATTATTTTATACCGTTTTCCTAAACCGTACCCACTCACTAAAATATAATAATTCAGGCCTATATGGTCACCGGAGAAATCAAACTTGTGTTATATATCTACACACACACACACACACACACACACACACACACACACACACACACACACACACACCACACACACCCTTAGTTTCAATCTTATTTAGGCTATATTTTGCAGGAAATCTCAAGTCGGTGAGACATACATAGTTGGCTTTTCATAAATTTTCATAAATGCATTTTTGTTTAAGTGTCATTGACACAATGTGTTAGATTTGAACCGATGATTGAATAAGTAATGGGTAATGATGTGATTCATCCGGTTTACAAGCGCGTCACTGACAGGTGTAAATAAGTACGACATTCATTCATTTCAAAGCTCAACGATTTACAGGATACACCAAAAATTAGCCTACTTAACATGACACGATCTACACAATTAATATCTAGGTCGATATGCCTGCTGTTGTATTATGTATTCGCGATACATTTGTTCACAGTCGTTTATAAATAAACTATTAAAAAGCCACAACTTTATACAAAAAAAAAAAAAAAAAAAAGTATGTAAAAATAAAAATGTTGTGGTGTTTTCTCACTTGTGCATGCTCTATACAAATGTCAGCATCTTTTGAAATGTTACAACTGGCCATTTATCGATACATGTTTTTTTTTTTTTTTTTTTTTTTGTCGTTGTTGTTGTTTTTAAACGGTATATACAAATTATAGGGCATTTAAGTATCGGTCTACTTATTTAAACCGTAAAATAGGCTTTTAATTAAAGGAAGCGTTAATCGGATTTGAAAAATATACAATTAGTTGATGCAACACCAGTGAAAACAAATTACTGGTTGAATTGAACACAAATATACATTTCGCTTCATCGGCTTTAACTCATTAACTATATTTTCTTTAAATCTGACATTTACATATTTTTGGTGCAGCTAAAAAATAGTTTTACTTTTTAGCAAAAGGGGAACAGACTACTGTAAATGATGTGCTCAGTCATAGCTGAAGTGGGAGAGTTGTTGGTAAAACAAAAATTCAAGTTGCCTTACAAAGGAGATTTTACGACTTTTCCAACGCGGTGTGTCCTTGTGCGTGGTACACAAACACTTACAGTACATTCAAGCGTATATAACTCGCATTAGTTAACGCAGGTCATTGTTTAAAGCCCGCTTTGAAGTTGTTCTTATAGGGTCCTATTTGCACTTGGTTTACGCGCTAATTACCCGCTGGAAGAGCTTTCAGAGTGAGAATATGGCCCATAGGCCAGGGTGTTCCTGAACATAACGTTTAAAAAACCAATAAAACAACATATAAACAAAATATAAAATATGCATAACATCATACAAAAGTACATGGTACACAATTAATGACTAGTATTACTAGTATACACTTTTACAATTGTAAAATACTCCGTTTTGTGTACTTATTATTGCGTTTTATTTATTTAAGAGACAGTAACCAAAATGCACAGTAAAATCTGTCTAATCGACCTCCTAACATACCAGCATTATGTCATGTAGCAGCATCATTTTGGGGTCCTGACCAAACCCTTATTGACATTACCAATCCGGAACATGTCTATTACAGAATCTGACATGATTTGTAAATCACGTGTGTCTATAACCCTGACTGCAGTCTGGCATCACGTCATATGTTTTTCTCTTCAAGTATAAATACGTATGTATGCCACATGAATACAATCCTTGAGTTAAATGGTTTACGAGGACAGAACTATTTTTTTACGTAAAGTATTCGTTTTTTTTACAGTAGCCTATTTCTGTAAACTATCACAGTATTATAAGCCACAATTTTGTTGGTTCCAAGCGACGGGATGCTAACATTGCAACCAGTTTATACATATTTTACTGTTCGTAGACTGTATGAAAACATATTTAATATAAAGATATTTAGTTGACACATTCATTTGTAGTGTCTCTAGATTTATTTATTTGATTTAGTTATTGTACATGTATTTCAATATTGGAACGTTCTTACAGGCTATATTTTAATCTCCAGCCATTGTCTGAGTGAAGTGCAGCAAAAAAAACAACAACAAAAAAATATAATTCTTTATTCGTGTTCTTTTTTTCGCATAAATCTTAAGAATACAGAAAACATTCAACATAAACTATGTTAAAAAAAAACAACTAAAAAATAACAAAAAAACCCTTTTATGGTGCACCTAAATGCATTTTTAAAAACCAATACTGTACCTCCATGCATTCCAGGGTCGTTACATTCTGCAATCGGCCTCAAGGTCATTTCTTTGTAGACATACATATTTGGACATAAAATCACTTATCACATATACTTAGATGCACATACAATTAGGCCTATACAATCCCTTTTTGTTGCTGTGGATAAGCTAGACTTCATAATAATAATAATAATAATAATAATAATAATAATAATAATAATATAATAATAATAATATAATAAATAATAATAATAATATAGTCTCGTCAACGTATATTAGCAAATGCCTCTATTTATAGATATAAAGTAAAATAAATAAAGTAATAAATACATATTTATATACAACATAAGTACAATCCAGGAATACACTGTAATTCTAGGGTTATAATTATAATCCCCAGATTGTAAACCAGAAGTGTACTGCAGATACCTGTATACACTGTACATTCTCATATTTACGCAATATACTTGATCATACATATAGAAAAGAAAAATCACTTGACGTGATACATTGGTTTTAAACAGAAAGCATTTACAAATCACGCCAGCTTCCCTACTAGGCAGGTTCTGGATTAGAAGGCATCACACCATTCAGTTCAATAAGGATTTTGTCTGTGTTAACTTTAACGTACAACGATTTAAGAAATCAGCCTGATACAATTGATAAACTGATAAATACATCTGAACGAATAAAACCATATTTTAAATGGGCAGTGTGCAGCGTTGTAAGCAGAGCTGGCATTCTACCGAGGTTAAACTCGGTTTCAAGCTCTAGCTGGCAATATGTATATGACTGCTTGGTATGGACTATTCACCACCAAATCGGTGTTACAGGGCACAAAACAACAAAGAAAATTAAGGAGTCCTTTTGTACTTTACGATAATTTTTACATGAGCATCAGCATTGATGATGCAAAAAAAAAAAAAAAAAAAAAAAAAAAAAACACAGACACACTGGAAGACACACTTTGACCTTCTGTTGTTGAAATTATATATAATTTAATTTATTTTATATATATATATATATATATATATATATATATATAATATATATATATATATATATATATATATATATATATATATTCTTTCACTGTTAAATAAATACATTTCTCATAAAATTTGTGCTGTTCTCAAAAATCAGCCAAAACATTAGGCATGCACTTTATTACATGCATAATTTTGGAAGTGAACACAGTCCACATATAGTTTGCATTGCATTAAAGCAGTGGGTGTATCAGTCCCCATATTCTTCCTACATTCAGTGTGGATTTTTCTAACCACTGAGCAAGCCCTCCCACAGTCAGCATTGCTATAGGGTAAACAACACAGCTCTCATCACATTTCTTAGGCATGGAACCCTCTGCTCACTTCAGCCCAGAAATAATCCACCCTCTTTGGCTTTCCATCTTCTAGCATGCTGGGCAATGCTTCATCTTCCACCACTTGAAACTCCTCATACTCATCTTTCAGCGCCTCTGAATCAAAATTGGGGGTTATCTAACTGCAAGCCTCACAACTGAAAAACAAAGATATAAAATATATAAATATCTAGAATAGCCACTATATAATGCACAGTTAAGCCATGTTTATTTTATGCCACCAAAGACAACTGAAACAATTTAAAGCAAGCAACAGTCCTACAGAAAAGCTGGATAGAGCTTTCACACTTGGCTCATAGGTAAGTTCATTCCATCTAGCAGGGTCCAGGATGACCAGATTGTTCAAAATGTTAACATCAAAAGGGAACTTCTGAAGCACCTTTTTGACCACAGCACAGCAGAAACCTCTACCTTCCCTAGAACAGCAAACAAAACAACAATCAGAATACAAATACAATTAACTTTTCCGGGACATTATACTCCACTTTCGTTAAATGATGTACCTCATGGAAACAGATTTCAAAAGCAATTTCCTAAGCAGATGATCAATCTCTGGTACCATGCCCCCTATTTTAGTTTCATCAGCATGTAACTGTTACAGTCTTCTGCAAAATAAATCACTAATTAAATAACAGATAATGACTGACTAAACTGTATTATTATTAGTAGTACTACTATGACCAGAAAACTCTTAAAACTGGTCATTGTTAAGGACTAAGTGTTGCCATTATGCATTTAAAATGGTTACTCCTTGATGACAGTCCATTAAATGATACAAAGCTAGCAGATAAATGTACCTGGAAAAGCTTTTTGAAATCGTTCCATAGTGTCAAGGTGTATTTGAGGAACATCAAGGTCAGCTGAGTGAAGGGACCTCCCAGTCTTTCAGTATCTTCATGACTGGCAAATTAACTTCTCAGAGCTGGATATTGGTCAAGAACCTGCTCTACCACCTTCTGAAGAAACAGCCAACGCATCGGGCAATGTTTTAAAATCTCCTGGAGAAATCAACTATACCAATCATCAAAGACACTCAAGGCAATCTGACCCTAAAGAAATTAATTACACTTTCAGAACATTTTACACCGATTTATATAACCCAGAAGATAAAAGCAATTTAGATGACATTAAAACATGCCTAGGTAAATTGAAAGTTCCAAAGCTGACAGAACGGGAGGCTAACAAGAGGCTAACTCGATTTCCCACTATTGGTGAGCTTCAGTAAGCAGTATTAGTCATGCAAAATGGCAAATCATTTGGTTCTGATGGGTTTCTTTCTGAATTTTATAAAAATTTCTGGTCACTAATTTCCACTGTTCTTTTTAAAATGTTTAATGGCTTACTTACAACATCACAAATCCTACAAGCTCGGAACACCACCCTTACCCTAAAAAGGACAAAGACCACTCAAACTGCTCTAGTTATCCTCTATCCATCTTAAATGCAGACTTCATCAAAGGCAGACACGCCTCTGAAAATACCAGACGGTTATTTAATCTGATTCATGTTTCAAAAAAATTATTTAACACCTTCCATTGTCGTCTCCTCAGATGCAGAGAAAGCATTCGACAGAGTGAATTGGCCTTTCCTATTCGAAGTGTTACACCAATTTGGCTTTGGCAATACATTTGTTAATTGGATTAAAATTCTATATTCCTCCCCAGCAGCATCTGTTATCACAAACAGCTTGCTATCCAAGCCATTTACCTTACTCAGGGGCACTAGACAGGGATCACCGTTATCCCCACTACTGTTCTCTGTTTTTATTGAAGCCTTAGCAGCTGCTATTCGTCAGGACATAAGTATTAAGGGTATCCAGACAGGGCCCACAAATCATAAAATTAGCCTCTATGCATTTTACTCTATGACATTTTACTTTTTTTTCAACAACCAGAAATATCGCTACCAACAGTCCTGAAACTTATAATCCACTTTGGTCAACCATTTGATTTTTAATATCAACTGGACTAAATAAGTTCAGCTGGAGATCTCTTGCCCAAAACCTTCCCTTTAGATGGTACACAAAAGGTTTCAGATATCTTGGAATACAGATAACACCAAATTTAAAATAACTGTTTGACCTTAACCCTGCCCAAGTTCTAAGAAACATTGCTGAAGATCTTGCAAAGTGGAATGGGCTCCCTCTGTCTCTACTGGGAGGAGTTGCAGCGGTTAGAATGAACATCCTTCCTAAGCGTAACTATTTATTTCTATGACCCCAGTTTTTCCCAGTGCTAGCTGGTTTACCACACTTAAAAAAAAAAAAAAAAAAACAATTCATAAGTTTTAATGGAAAAATAATTTACCTCGAATTAAATTAAGTACCCTTCAAAGAAGTAAACTGTATGGGGGCCTATCAGCACTCGATTTTTTTGCAATACTTTTACTCATTCCAACTTTGAAATCTTTGGCAGTGGTCTGACTGTAACACTGACAGTAATCCAGCGTGGGCTGAGATTGAACGATTACATTGTTCTCCAATCCTCCTGGAAGATCTTGCCAATATAGGACATAGTCTAAAAAAACAATCCTGTTTTCAAAATCCCTGCATTCCAGTTACCTTAGAAGCATGGTGGAAAGCCCATAAAAAACTACAATATAAACTTTCACCATCTCTCCTTTCTATGGCGTAACCCAGACTTGGTAATTGCAGGCAAATCATTTTTATTTCATGCATGGAAAGAGAGGGGCATTAACCATCTTAAACAGCTCTATGAACACAATAACTTTCTTTCATTCACCCAGCTGAGAGAAAGGTTTACTCTTCCAGTAGGTTGCTTTCTCCAATACTCTCAAATACGACATGCATTACAATTAAAACTCAATACTCTGTTAGCTTATTACTCTCCCCCTTATCACTGATATATTAAAAATAACAGAAAAAAATAATTTAGTATCCACGATTCACAAATTCTTAGGGTCATCAGATGGTGATATCTGTATTCCAATAGATAAGTAGAACAGATATCTCAGTATCAGTGGCAGTGTAGACTTCTGGAAAGAAATCTGTGCACAAACCTTCTACATGCAATTCCAAAACTCGACTCATTCGATAAAAGGTACTGCATAGGACCCATTACACCAGAAGGAGGTTATTCCTGATGAGACTTTCCAATACTTATACACGTCAACATTGTGTAGAACGGGTTCCTGACAATTACCTTCATGCACTATGGTCAAGCTCACCGATTCAACAATTTTGGTGTAAGATGCTATAGCTGACATTATGGGCCTTAACATTCCTGGCTCCCCAGCTGGGTGTCTAATTGGAGACCTCTATGCCCTTGAGCTCCCCACCCATCACTCAAAGTTTCTGCTTCTTTCTTTCACAACAGCAAACAAAGTTATATTACAGAACTGGAAAAACAGCACTAATGCCTCATTAACATATTGGCTTAACCTAATTTACGAGCATGCATCCCTCGAAAGACTCACCGCAAGATTTCGTGATAAAAATGTAATCTTGTCTAGGATCCTTTGTTTATATTTCTCAGCCAAAAATATGATTGCCTCAAGCACTCAGAATCATATCATTCACCATCCGTTGCCTGTTATAGTGAAACTGTTACGACCCAAATCAGCAGCCCTCTCTTCTTTAAACCCTTTCTTGAATGTGTTTCCTATCCCATCACTTCCTGTCTCTTTTATCTTTTCTTTTGACAATGTGATTTTTTTTAAATAGTTTTGTTTAGTTTTTTTTTTCATTTTGTATTGTGTATCATTTTGGGTTTTTTTTTTCCTGTAAAAACTGCAACAAAGAAGAAAAGAAGAAAAAAATAAACTAAAATAAAAAATAATAATAATAATAATCTCCAGCGACCAACTTGAAGTTGTTTCCTGAAACTCTTTAGAACTTCCATCCTTGGAACTGAAGGCAAAACCAAACACTCCTGTTTTTCGTTTGTGTCCTACATATAATGACATTAAGCGAGTATATTATATTATTATATTATATATATATATAATATATATATATCTATATATATATATATATATAGTGTATATCACACATTATAGTTACACATGTTCTCTACCTGCCTGTAAAACTTTAACTAGCATTGCAAAATTGCAAATATCTGACAATGAAGAAAAACAAGCAAAGATTCCTATCTACAGGCTAGAAAGAAAATTGCTTTAACTGTGAAGAAAGGTATGTAGTCACTACACAAGACTTGTTGTAACCATTTTAGTGAGATATTTAAAGACAACTTTTTACCAGTATAATGTAAACAGCATCAAAGTCTACAGGAAGACAGGTACATATGAGACATTTAAAACACAGCAAAATTAATTAAAGTATGTCACAATTATGAAAAATATCAGTCTTTTTAAAAATTAAGCCATATGCAGAATTAGTAAAGAAACAATTGGTAGGGTTAATAATGCATATTTGAGTTATTTACTTTATAAAGTAATTTGGTAGGAATAAATATTGAAAACAACAACCTTAAAATACATTTAAACATACAACCATCTAACTTTAATACATCATAATGTAACATATAAAAATAATGTAAGGAAAACCCCTTCACTAATTGAGTTAAAATAAAATAGCAAACATTAAAATAATACCTAATAAACATTAAGAACTCACCTATGTTCAAAGGAACTGACAGCTGTTTTATCTTGGCAGCAACTCACAAGTTTGCAAGAGGGCATATACATCGAATGTTGAAAACATCTGGCTGTCTAATCTTTTCTTCCTATCATGACATTGCAGTTGTTGCTTGCAAAGCTCCATGGAATGTCATGATTACTGTAAAATGATAGTGTAATTAACAATACAGTATGAAACGTTTTTAGGAAAATAATTCATAGTCTGTGTACAGAATCTAGAAATGTTATATATAAAAAATAGGTGGTTAAGTAACAATAAATAGTTTTACCTTAAAGTTTTATTCAATGTACCGAAGATGGCTTTGCTTGTCCCAATGTTGCAAACACGCATGTCTAAAATCCTGCTGGTGGTGCCATCATCTTCAAATAACCTGACTAGAATGACCAGCCTCTTCTCACCCTTACGGTCATTTGATTCATCAATCATAACCGAGTATGGACCAGTTTTGCACCTCTCAATAACTGCTTTTGGCAACTCTGAGGCGATGCTCTTTTTAAAGATCTGTGTCATTTTAGTCCCCCTGCACTTAGAAATCGCATGTCTCATGATGAATTCGCAATACACGATTATACAGAAGTGAGTGTAGGTACAAATTCAAACCACTACGTTGCCATTGTTGGTTGCACTGTAGAAACAAATAAACATAGTAAAATATTTTGACTTTTTTTTTTTTTTTTTTACACACATTTGTTATTTTTTATTAAATATATATATATGTGTGTGTGTGTGTATATATGATATATATAGATATATATATATATATATAATATATATATATATATATATATATATATAATTACATATTGTAAAACGGGGATGGTGGTAGGACTGCAATATGAGTTATTGGTTTAAGAAAAAACATATTTCTGTTAATAATTCAGTAAGTGCAGGCAGAATATATGTTCCAGTTCTTTTCGAAACACTGTCAAAATCTGCCTCCTTATTAGTTTCAAAAGCCAGGCTGCGTGTTTTAAATTGTGAATTATGTAGTGTAAACAGATTTATATGTAAGACTCCTATATGGTCAGCATGACACTTTTTATGGAGGTATTGTGTGCATCTGCATTAATAGATCTGTAATAAACCATAAACAGCCAGACTTCATGAAAACACTTTATTTTAACACTCAGAAGACACCTGGATGAAAGCAGGTGTAAAAATGACAAATACAAGTATGCATTCTTAATGCCAGGTGCAGTGGTTTTGTAATTAACATAACTATATGATCTTACTGAAGTGTACTGATATATTATTAGACATCATTCATGTTTCAAAGAAAATGCACTACGTTAGGCACTAGTTACCTTAATAACTTATGAATGGATTAATTGACATGATTGTCAAGCATCATGCCAGTTTTGTCACTAAACTTAGAAGCACATAAACATAGAACAAATGACATACCATCACAATGATGAGCATAATGCTTTGGTCCTTTGGCACCCGAGAGGGAATACCAGCATCAATATTAAAGTAAACACACATGTTGTAAGATCAGATCTTGGCACAAAGACATCGTGTTTATCACAACTACAGTGACAGTTCTTAACTCAAATTATATATGATTATTTCGGACTTGTTCATTTCCAGCCAATTGTTACCATAACCTAATATATAAAAAAAAAATGGTTTTAAATTTACAGGATAAATTGCAAACTTAGTTTCATCATTGTACAGATCTGAAATGTGTTCAACTTTAAAAACTCAAAAGTAAAAACATGTAAACATTAAATTACCATAACAGTATTGTTCATAGTTTGATTTTTGTAAATTAAAATCTACTCTTACACATCCTCGGCATTGCGTCTCATTTAGAAATAATTATGTAGAAAAATGACTGGCATCAATTTTGTAACAGTGGTATACAGTGGAACAAAGCAAACATGAATGTTTCTGCTGCTGTAACATGGAACTAAAACTGATTGATCGTTTATTGTTCAACTCTTTCTTTTGGCATTCACCCCTCTTCTTCATCACTGTCTCTCATTGATATCCCCTGAAGGCCACTCCCGTCAGTCACTGAGACGGTGGCCTCCTCGACAGTAAGGCGGTTGTAAATGGTTTCATAGGTTTTGTTGTTCAAGGTTCCTTCTAACACGCTCTGCAACCTGAAATCACGGTATGATTTCTACAACAGAGAAGACAAAAAATCCAATATTTTAATAATGAATACCAGTTGCAATATTTTAGAAATCATTGATCTAGCATAGATAGCTCAACTGAAATTAAATATCTTCTTTGCACACAGGTTTACAGGTGGTAGGATGAAGCAGAGTTGAGTCAAGTCAATAATTTAGTGGACAGGTTGTGGCTTGCTGCCTCTAACTTCAATCTCAAATCACTCTCTAGAATAATAATAATATAATAATAATAATAATAAATAATAATAATAATAATAATAATAATAATAATAATAATAAACACTCAATTGTGCATAATCATGTTGTAATTCCATTGAGATATCACCAAAAGTGACAATACATACTTTTATCTCAATAGGCTTTGTATATTTCATTTGTTATAAAACAAGGTCTATTCACACCCATTTTGGTGTTGTACTGAGACAATGACAAAAATGTCACACACTGTATTTTTTTTATTAACTGCAATAGTTTTACATATCACTTCTTTTTTTTTTCCTTAACAGTGACTTAGGATTCAAAAGCAAAGTTGAGACACACTTGAACTATTAATATTGTCAGTGAGCCATTAATGAATGTTTAACTGCAGAACAGTGCACTTCAACAGAAAAGCACTTTCAGATACTATCCAATGACAGGATTACTAACACTTCTGCGAAGACATGTTTTGCCACCTTAGCAACAACTGATTAGTCATCCTACAGCAGAGTTAACAATTGAAAAGCATGCCTTCAAAATGCCTTCTGCAGCACCTACTTGGAAAGGAACAAAAGAGCAGGTGTGGTGATTTGAATGACACAGTGCCAGACTTGTGATCAGTGGAAAGTGTAAAGGTAAGACTGGTAAACACACAAGGTTTTGAGTCTTTTGTGCTGTGGACTTGCCATAGTGATAAAAACAAAGGTTCCATGAATGCAAGGTTTATCAAGAACATGCTATGCAATTGTCCTATCACATTAATTTTACAATATGCAAAACAAGGTTATATATTAATACTAAAAGTAGTTCACTGAAAGAGAAGACAACCACCAACAATGCTTTTGGGATATGCCTAGCACAGGTCAGGTATTCACTGAGCATTTTATATGAGAGATGCCGATTGGACCCTCCGGGGAGTGACATCCTCGGTCCTGCCTTCCGAGAGAACAAACAGTCACTCCACTGAGCTCACTTCCTCTTTTGCATCGAACCCACGAAGGCAACCGATGAGACCTTGCAGGTTGGTGTTCGTCTTCTCTTTCAGAGAACGTTCCCTTTCAAGTCGAAGATGCCTGCCAACAATACTTTTGGGAAAGTATACCAAAGCCGTCGTGAGGGAGCGTGAGCGGAGAGAGCAGAGAGCAGACAGCAGATGTCTCGAGACCGCAAAACCATGGTTAGTGGTGCGAGCACACAACCTCAAGGACCCTTATGAAGGCATAGAGGGATCTACCACATTAAGTCAGTACAGCCTGGTGAAAGTATGCAGGTTAACCCATCCAGCCACAGTACATTTGTCAGATAGTGAGGCTCCTCTAAAGGCGGCCCATGATGTAGCCACTCCTCTGGTAGTGTGTGCGGCCACCCGCAGAGTTGGGGGTAGGCCGGCATTAGTATATGCAGTCAAAACTGTGTCCACAATCCAGAGAGACATCCGCTGCTTTGAGAGGGCCTGACCCAGGGTCCTTACACCATAGCAGACAAACAGCTGGTCAGACTGATGCAGGGCTCACGTCCTGTCAATATAACATCTAGCGTTCTGCAGTGTACCAACAACCGCGTCTGGCAATATCTTTTTCAATGTAATCCAATGGGTCAGCAGAACTCTACAGTATCTATGTGGTGGAGCAAGTACACATCCCAAGGAGGATGGCAGATTATTATTATTGGTGGGACATACACTTGATACTAACAGATCTGTAATGAAAAAGAGAACTCTAGAATTACTGGATAAAAAGTGAAAATGGTACTAACACTACTTCTAATGTACGTTTTTCAAAATGTGGATCACTTTATTTTATTAAAAAAAACAAAACAAAAAAACTCTAAAATGTATAGTCCAGTGGTACTTAATACCTAAATGTTTCTTCTTTCTTCTTCTGTGAAGTTGGAAATATATACATTAATTGATGTCAATAAGTGCTGTATTGATACTTCGTAGTTTTATATACATAACGTTCAATCATTCAACTCTCTGAATGTATTGTTTCCATCCCAGTGGTAAAATATGTAATTTATTGCATGTGAACAACATTGAATGATAGTGTACCACTATATGTGTACCATATATATGTAGTATTATATAACACAATATTGTGGCGTGCACCGGGGAAGACAGCAGCAGGGCTGGTAGGTGATGTAATCACGCATGAAGACATCAGACCGCTATGCTTTAGTGAGAGAGGTCCCGGGTTCATGCCCGCTCTCCGCCTGTTTGTGGTGCGCCTGCCTGCGGGACCCGAGATCGCTACAATATTACATTAAATCATGAAATCCATCTCAGCCAATAAAATATCCCTAAACAATTTCAGTACGTAATTAATTACTATGTCATAAGAGCTATCAAAGTGCTAGACTATAAAGGCTACAAGAGACACTCATCTGCCCATATTATAGTACTGAAAGAATCTGAAAACAGCATTTTGCAAAACTATTATTTACATACTAATTACTGGTACTCAACATATTGACGTCTGGGTCTTGAAAATGCATTGGGGTGTATTCAATTGATATAAACTGAGGTGAATCTTAATACCACCACTTTTCAAATCAATTAAAACAGAAATGAATTAATTTAATGAGCTCACTTTTTAGTGGTTAGTTATTGGTTGTTATTAAAGTCATTTTTGAACCATTTCAAGGGTGGAGGTATGTTCAGATCAATTGAATAAACCTCATTGTGTGTGTGTGTGTGTGTGTGTGTGTGTGTGTGTGTGTGTGTGTGTGTGTGTGTTTTACCTGTTTACATCAGCTATTTTAAAACCTCTTCTGAAATCCACTATGTAAAAAAGTAAGATGACAATTAATTTACCTTGACTATCCTGATGAGAGTTTTCAGCTGATACATGTGGAGCTGGAGATCAAGTCTGTCAGCAAGCCAAACACAGATTGCTTTCATTGAACTGGTATACCATTGCTGTGAATACAAAAAAAAACAAAAAAGAGAATCTGCAGACATTCTACATTTTCAGAGGTAGCAAAATATGAGAATAACCCCCAGCCTTGTACTTGAGAAGCGCGTAATAATATTATATATATAATATATATAGATATATATATATATATATATATATATATATATATATATATAATATATGTCCTATATAGTTTAACAGGATATATCAAATGTAAGACATAAAAAAGCCCTTTTAGTATTTTTTATAATATCACATACTTTGAACACATAACCATTGACACGTACAGAACTGAGTTTCTACAAGACTTTTTTCAACCTTGTTATACTGCCCCAAGTGTTTCAATTGTTGTAATTAATATACCAGTCAAGAGAAAGCTTCACATATGTGATTCATTTGTAGATCTGTGCTACCTCTGCCAACTCACCTAATAAAAGCTAAATCAGTATTATTTTCCTATTTATGGATCAACCAGCACTTGCAAGGGCATGCGTTACCCGCTGATACATCTCTCTCAGGATAAAAAAAAAACAGGAAGAAAACAGCCATGTTTGACACTGCAAGACCTCTGTATTTATTCACGCTTACTGTGCATGACTGTAGACTGGCAAATCATATTAGTGGACTGTCTTTCCATCAAGCTGGTACTTGCTTCCCAACTGGGAAAGGTTCAACAAATCAACAGGAACACAGAAAACAGAACATCAGTTTAATCTAGTGTTTATGGTGAAGTTTTCAAACCCAATCTAAAATGATCTTCAGTGCCTTGGACAAGCTGAAGAACACAGAAGGTGGTGGCAGTTATGAAAGAGTGCTGAAACAGTGAAGCTTCCTATATTTGTGTGCACTTTTAATAGTAAACAGGTCAACAGTGAAGGAGAACCCAATATGCTAACAGTTGCCACTGGATATGGAAATTGCCACAACAGGGTTATAAGCACTCTCAGTCCATCAGCTTTTTTTAAACACTCTCCACCCCCCTCCAGATTACCTTTAGTCTTGAATTAACAAACTGCTGCAATAAAGAAGAAAAAAGGGACAGGCCTGAATGGCTGGCATTGATCCCTGGCAGTGTGCAGCATTGCTGGAGGCAGTGAATAAAGGCAGCTCCATTGTCAATAGAGACTGACAAATCTCCACTCACCTAAATAGTGTAGCTGAGCCGAGCTCTGTCGCTGCAGCTGTAAAGGGCTGCACTCAGAGCTTGGGAGCCCCAACAAAAGGACAAGGCATGGGCTTTTTGTAAGCTCCAGACTCTGCAATTTTCTAACAAGGATTAAAGTTGTTTCTGGGATAGGTTTTTTTTTTTTTTTTTTCAAAAGAGATTTCACAGCCCAGTGGACATTTCTTCTTACAAGTTGAAAAGTAGTTGTTAAAAAAAAAAAAAATCTCAAGGGAAACACACAAATATGTTAAAGATGGGGTAGCAGTGTAAAAAAACAATTGCTTTTTGGTAGGCTTCTGGTCCTAGACCTAATTAAATGAAGCCTCTTATTCTAAAATAGGTACCCGAACATACTGCAATTACTATGCTGACAGCCAAGTGTTTCCCTGTCAGGAAAACTGTTTTTCTTAATCCATTTTGTCACCTGTTTAAAACATGATAAACAAATAAAACAGAGTCCATAACAATGTGTGTGCAAGTAAAACTTTTCACAAATAATGTGTGCATTTAACACACACACACATTAAAGATGTTTTCTGAAGCAAAGTGAACATTATTAATACATTGTCAGTTCAATCCTTAGAAACCACTCCACTTTAATAAAACAGTTATCTGTGCATTTCCCAAGCTTTACATAGTGTATATCTTATCCATGATTTACTATGTCTTATCTATGTTTTGCTGTGCTTTACCACATCTTGCTATTATATTTCGGCTGTACAGTATATGTTTAACTACATTTAATTCCAGAATTTTCTTGGACTCAAACTGAGTGCCTAAACATGTATTAAATCATACAAAAATAAATATTGGTTATGATGTTTTGTTTTTTATCTTTTAAAATGTGCTTTATTAAATAGCTATTTGCTGTTTTTGAAATATCAGCCCCTCTTACTGTGAAAAAAAGCCATATTTGTTTCTTTTAACTTTTTAAAATATAAATTAAAAAGAAACAATACAACAGTTCTTAATGACAATAAAAAGAGCAGCAGAAAAGCACTGCTCTATCAATTCTGTGTTATAAAGAAATACTTTTTGATGCCTTTTTCATATGTAGTTGTCCATGAGTAGCTAAAGTGCTGCCAGAAAAAGCACACATTGCTAATTATTATAGCAACATTTCTGAAGAGGATGGTGAACTATGGAGTTTGAAAGACTAAAAGATACGGGCCAGATTAAGTAGTGCTCAGCTTTTGAATTGCCTTTCTACACCCCCCTCCCCCCCAAGCTCTTGGTAAAATGGCGTACTCCAGCAAGAACATTTTTTCTTAATTAGTCACAGCTAATTAGCGTTCTGGCATAGACAAGGAAACTGAAATGTCCGAGAAATAAGGCTACGTCTTTGTAATCCTTTGATAATAATTCAGGCCCCTGGGATGGTCTCAAGCTGTGGTAAATAGTAGCTTTCAATAGGGTAAAATTAGGTGGGCAGCAGACCATTAGGGCAGAGAATGAGAAGCACTACCAAGTCCTGCTGAGAACCAACAGGCGGCCAACTCCACTGCCAGATGAGGTGCCTGTTAAAACCTGTGCTGTTAATTAGCTGATTCCACCAGCCAAGCCACACATAGCCAGCTGCATTAAGCCAGAAGAAAATGCTCACTGGCAAAATTTACAAAGTTTACATGTTCCATATTTTTCACGCTATTATAATGCTTTCATGACTTCAGCATTCAGAAGCCATGGAAAATGTCATCTGAATAATGCCATTTCGCCAGGGAAAGGGTGCATTTACAGTTTTATGATAAAATACCTTACTTCGTTTCCACAAGTGAACCTATTTGGAGAGCAATACAACATTATAAACATATCAGAAGACAACTTAGTTGCAGGAAAACTATTTCATTTCTCTGACAATTTTCCATTTTCTTAGAACTTGCCCCCAAAATAAGCAATTCCAAAGTCTTATAGGAGATTGTACCAAAATCTCAAGATGCTCAAAAGTCATGCAACATGTATTACATGCACATGCTTAAAAAGGGCAAATAGTACAGTACTTCTCACCGGTTGGCTCTGTCTTACCGTTTATCATTTTTAAATACTGCATTAAAGATCCATTTTGGAAAGACCCTCCTCCTGATGGATTACATTCATGCATTTGCCATTAACATCCCGGAAATAAAATTCCAGCCATCACAGTGCTACTAAAAAAAAAAAAAAAAAAAAAACACTGACTTGTCTTCAAGAGTCAATATTTACCTGCTCATCATAAAGTAACCTGTCATTCAAATACCACGTTCTTGTCAGTGGAGAAGGACACTCAAGTTAGATTTTTTTCTAAAATAGCTAATGATATAAGGGCTTAGAATCATGTTTGTTATAAACATTTGTAAATTATTTACTAAGAGGTGCATTTTCAAGATCCTGACCGTAGTCGAGAATAAAGCGATAAATATAGGCAAAATAAATTTAAAATATAATGTCTAGTCGGCATATCCGCTAGTCAAAGTGATCGTTATTATAATGTTGTAGCCTTAATAATAATAATAATAATAATAATAATAATAATAATAATAATAATAATAATAATACATGATTATTATTCCTTAAAATAAGGAAAGTGAAATGCTGTTTTGTTTTATTTTTTGCTGCCACAACATACAGAAATATATTGTGAGAGGTTTTCTAGAGTTGGTTGAGATTTTAATAATTCAAACGAGTTTGTCCATCTTTTTTTCATTACAGCAACAAAAAATTAACGAATGAATAAATAGAGAACATCATCTAACGGTAACAGAATTCACTGTGTGTGTATGTGCTCGATATTAACACAAAATAAAAGCAAGTACATTAAACACAGAATGGCAAATTAATAAAACAAATATTGAAAACATACAATGTTTTCAAAGGAACAATATACACCAATTTTACCTTCAGTTGCCAGTATTCCACAAAGCAGGCAGGCTCAAAATGAGACCATGGACCATGGGCATGGAGGCTAACCTCTCCCTTAACCCCTTTCAGAATGGTTTCTTCTGAACATGTTTGAGCAATACAGAATGTGGAAGCTTGCTTTAGCACTGATGTTGTTATCTTTGCTTTATGGATAAATTACCTCCACTACAGCAAACAGACCAACATCAACCATGAACTTTAACGTGAAACTTGAAGAAAACTTCAGTATAATGCAGGCACTCACCTCAACTGCTTGATTTAGTTGGCATTTTCCTTATAAAATAAAATAAATGCAACAATGTTATGTGTGTGTTTTAATATTACTAAAAAGCGAACAGCTAAAAATCTCATGTGACAGACCACAATTGTTTCAATAAAAAAACAAAAACAAAGAATGATTAAAACTCTTTCCCTTGCAGACACTGCAAAATTGACCACTTTCTAATCATTTCACATAAAAGATGAAATATTATTAAATCTGTTCTGTAGCTCAAGCTGAAAAGATTACATGAAATAGCATTTCAAAGAGGTACAGACGTTGACCAACAGGAAAAGCGCTAATCTTTAGATCTTAACATGGTTAACACATAGTCAGCGACTGGCTACATATAACAGAAGACTTCAGAACACAACATGAAGGATGAATACACAGCTTAATTGCAAGTTCATTACTGCCTATAACAATGACTGGATAATGACCTTGTGCTTTGCATTCTCTTAATTTTTTACTTTCAGAGATACGACAGCACAGAACAGCACAGGAACATTTAAGAAGAAACTGTTACCTCAAACAGCCTCAAGTACATCATTGAACTTAAATCACCCCTCCTTTTCTAAAGATGAAAAAAGGAAAACAGTGGTTATGGAATGAAAAAACTAATATTCTGGGGTATGCTTCAAGTCTTTATGTGAAGGATGTGCCTGCAAAAAGTAGGACTCAATTCACTAACTATTTGTGAAGTACGGTTTTAAATGAAATACACAACCAGTGTTTCATATTTATCAGTCCAATGCAATTATTTTCAAATGAAGGTATACAACTGTATTGTTCCAAAGGCTGAGTTATGTTTTCAACATTACAAAATGGTATGGATCTGAAGTGAACGTTTCTTTGTACTTTAAGTATGCTACGGGCCTAATAACTTCACTTAAACAAAATCATACATCAGGTACATAAATGATACATTCAGCCTGCGTGTGTGTGTGTGTGTGCGTGCGCGCGCGGGGGGTGTGACCTATAAAATGGATCATCAGACACAGACAGATTTTTTCAAAATTACAAACATTTTAACTATTACTTACCCAAAAACCAGGCATATTCTCCATTGCAAACAACTTTGCAGTGCAGGGTTTAAATGTGTTTTTAATGTAATTTAGGTGCCATATATTTATACAGCCATTCCCATAATACTGGGATTATATGCAATGACATAACAATCATCATTGATTTTATGTATAGTAGTGCATGTTAATACAACTTTTTTTCTTTTTTTTTTTTTTAAACAAAACAAACAAAAATAATATTTTCCTTTCCACGTCTCACTGATTTCAAATCTCTGCAAAAACTTATTTTCAAGGTAGATTTCAATATTGGCAATATTTACAATAACAATTTGCATAAGGAAAGAAATTAGTTTGTGAATTGGATGTGAATTCTTAAATAGCTTATTATCGTACTACAAAACAAACAAACTGAGAATTCGATTTAATCATTTATGTTCCCAAAATTCTCATTAAATAACAGTAATCATTTAAAAAAAAAGTGGTGAACAAGTGGATTGGATTAATCTCAAAGCATGTATGAGATTTGTTCTGAAAAATCTCTACACGTGTAGCAAGCAGTGAAAGAATCAAAATCACTATCTATCTATCGTGATTATGTAATCATTTCATTTTCACTTGTGTTGGATCTATAACTATGGCTTATGAAAAGAAACAGTTTGCAAAACAGGCTGTCACATATAATTGAAGGTATATATTACAATTACTAGTGTATTAAACAGCGAACACAATTTGCAATCCCAGAGCTATAATACATAACTGTAGCAATGCGACTCTATGGATACAACACAATGATCATTAAGCACAAAACAAAAAGCTGAAAAGTGATAAAAACACAATTAACATTTAAAAAAGTGAAATCCTCTGTGATATTTTTGTATCCCTGCTGTCCCTGTATTATTTTGTACTGTCTCAATAGTTCTGTATATACATGCAGTAAATGCCTGTTGGTCAGGTATTTCTCATCAGTTGCGTTATTAGTCAAATTTTGGAAAACGCTTCGGAAGATTACATAATATGAGATATAAAACTGATTCTTTCTGATACAAGAGCTCCTGCTAAGGAATGTCCCTATCAAGTTTATTCAAAAAATAAATTCAGAGGTGACAGACCCAGGGCTGGCCATTCTGGACTACCCCAGGTGAAAGCCTAATAGTATGACATAGGCTACCACAATCACACACATTTCTGAGATAATATGGTATCCAACTAATTCAAGAAAACGATAACATTTGAAAATGTTATCGACACAGTTTCTTCTTTTCCACCTTGACTCAACTAAGGAACCTACCAAAAACTTGAAAAGCTTGTATATTTTGTAAAACAAAACAAAAAAATGTTAGTCAATGCCAAATCACATTACTCTACGTTTTCCTTACCCTGTGCAAAAACAACAATAGAATTCCCAAAGGATTACATTATTTGTTCAGTCCATACTAAAACTACTGGTCAGGAAGACATCAAGCTACACTCAATACAACAGACCTCTAAAATGAATTAACCAACAACACTTTCCAAGCTATTATTGATGTGGAATCCCTTTAACCTAACATTCCAATGAATGATGATCTGACTTGTCAGAATACACACATCAATGAAATCACATAACAATGGATACTCGTGACTACTGTAGCCCTGCAAAACTAAACTGGAAGTCATTGACTGCTGCAACAACCCTAAATGAAGCTGATGCCAATTATCAAAAACATCAGGTAATTTCTCTGCTATTATGAAAATAAAAACCAAAACAAGTGTGTGTATGAAAGATGTTCCCTTCGAATTCGAAGACGACCACCAACCAATAATTTGGGGATATGCCTGCAACAGGTGCGATATTCACTGAGCTTTTTATGTCAGAGCTGCCGATAGGCTCCTCTGTGGAGTGACATCCTCTGTCTCGCTCTTTAAGGTATTAAATAGTTCCTCCACTGAAATCTTGTTCTCTCTTGCTTCTCACAACCAGGTAGGTAAGGTGGGTATAACTAACCTCTTTCCAGTCGTATGACTGTCTCTTAAAAAGAGCCCATCACTACAAGTTTATGTAGGGCTGACAGTGTCTCGCTCATTCTGGGAAGCCCTACGCTAGTGGAGGCAAACTTCTCACCTGCACGAAGGTGTAGTGATGGGAGTGATATACCCATGTGGTGTCGAGAGATGCATCTAACCTAGGTTGGGGTGCGGTCTGGGCAGGCAGAGGAGTCCGTGGGTCCTGAATGGGTCACTAGACATCCCTGCACATAAATGCGCTGGAGCTCTGAGCAGTTCACCTCGCGCTCCAGCATTTCATTCTTGTGCTCCAGAACAGACATGTCCTTGTTTGCATGGACAATGTCATTAGTATCATATGTGAACTGCCAGGGAGGGCTTCAGTCCCCAGGGTTACACCGCATAGCCTTTCGGCTGTTAATCTGGGCATAGAGGCACTTACTATCCCCCCAGGCTGTTTATCTACCAGGAGTGGTGAATTGGGCTGCGGACCTCCTCTCTCAAGAGGGTCCTCACACATCAGAACGGCAACTCCACCCTCAGGTGGTGCAATGCATTTGGGAACGATTTGGGGAAGCCCAAATCGATCTCTTTGCCATGGCAGAGATGACTAATTTCCCCATGTGGTTCTTCCTCCACCGCTGCGGAGGTCTACTAAGCGTCAACGCCCCAGCCAATGAGTGGCCCAAGGTGCTCTTGTACGTTTTCCTGTTGATACTGCTGCTCCCCACCTTCCTCGAGAAGGTCAGGACAGACAGGGCGACAGTTCTCCTGATGGCCCAGGAGAATCTGGTTTTTGAACCTTTGCCATCTGCTGTAAGGCCAGCCCTGGGAGATCCCGCTGAGCATGGATCTCCTCAGTCAGACGAAAGGCACTCTGGCACTTCAAAAACCAGGCAGACTCCAGCTGTGGATCTGGCCCCTGAGCGTGACCGTCTGTTCGCCTTAGGACTCTCAGATGCGGTTGTTAGTACACTGAGAATGCTAGGGCTTAATCCACAAGAGCACTATATGTCTATAAGTGGAGGTATTTTCAAAAGTGGTGTATGGCCAGAGGTCACAATCCCATCTATTGCCCCTAGCAACTATTTTAGTTTCTGCAAGATCTGCTGGAGGCAGGTAGGTCCTCCTCTACGCTAAAACTGTACCTAGCAGTTATATCTGCATGCCATGTCCCTACTGACTTAGTTTCCCCGGACACCAATATTTTGGCAGCCTGTTTTCTAAAGGGTACTCGGCGGTTATGTCCTCCCGAGTGGAGTCTAGATGTGGTATTGGAGTCTCTCACTAAGGCTCAGTTTGAGCCTATACATTCCATAGAGCTAAAATATCTCTCTATGAAGACAGCCTTTAATTGGTCATCACCTCCGCTAAGCAGGTCAGTGAGCTACAGGCTCTGTCTGTGCACTGGTATGCGTGTTAGGGATACTGGAAACAGGCTATCATTACGTACGAACTTTGCATTCCTACCTAGGTGATTACAACTTTCCACTTGAACCAATTGGTGGAGTTAGAGGCTTTCCATCCTCCTCCTTTTGTTTCAGAGGAGGACAGGAGAATGAATTTCCTCTGTCCAGTGCGGGCTTGAGAGTTTGCTATGGTGAAAGGACCCTGGGTCAAGCTCTTTCGAAGCAGCGACTGTCCCACTGGATTGTGAACACAGTTTCGACAGTGTGTATTAATGCCTGCCTACTCCCACCTGGGAGGGTGGCCATGCACACTACCAGAGATGTGGATGTCACTCTTTAGAGGTGCCTCATTGACTGACATCTGTATTGCAGCTAGCTGGGCATACATTCACCAGGTTCTACCAATTCAATGCAAAGTTCAATCCAACTCTCCGGCTTCATTAGGCGCAAGGGTCCTTGAAGTTGCTCGCTCACACCATGAACACTAGTTGGCGGCAGCGATATATCCCTCATATCTTGTCCACTGACACTCCCTCGCGACGGCTTTGGTACACTTTGCCCAAAAGTATTGGTTGTTGGTTTTCTTCGAATTGAAAGGGAATGATAAGTTACTGATATAACCCCAGTTCCCTGAAATAGAAGATGACCACCAAACTTTACGAGGTCGCATCACTCGTATTCGCAGGTTCAGTGCAAAAGAGAACGAGATCTGCACGGAGTGATTATTTAATACCTCTGTGGGCGGGACCGAGGACATCACTCCATGGAAGGGCCTATCGGCAGCTCAGTGAATACCTGACCCGTGGCAGGCATATCTCAAAAGATATTTTGGTTGGTGGTCGTCTTCTCTTTCAGGGAACCAGGGTTACATCCGTAACCTGTCGTTCTTTTACTAAACTTCCCAACTTCTCTCAATCCAGTAGGCCACACTGTGCTGATTTCTTGGTGACACTGAAAAGTTGGATATATACTTTCTGATTCTGCTTGTACTTCCGATTGTGTTCTTTTCTTTTCCATCTAGCCATAAAGATTATTCAGGAGATTTAGGTCAGGACTTCAAGCAAACTAAAAAGGAGATATTCAATACAACTGTTTGAAAGAAAGTAAATTGCAAACTCTGAGCAAAAGTGTTTGGCACTAAATGACTTGCAGTATTTCAATGCAGAAATAGCTTTTTGGTCAGATGTTTTTGTTATATAAGTTTTCTTGTATGACGATAAAGTACAACAACTCTTACTGCCATGGACTGGCATTGACTTTTTTTATGAATCCTTTTGTCTGTCAATGACAGTTGACAACATCGCCACTAAATTTTAATCATGAGGGTCAAAGTAAATAAGACACATTCACTAAGTCTTTTTTATTAAAGGAAATAGACTTATAGCTTATAGACTAGCTTCTTTCTGGCAGCCACACCACATTCACCTCTCAAGGCTATGGCTTTGCCTTTTGAAAAATAGAACAAAACAAACATCTGAATGGTTTTCTCTGTGGGTATGGAATGAATATTTTCTATTAGCTGTCTGCTGTTAGTTTTCTACTTCTCAGACCCGATTCTTTTTACAGGTCTCTTTATACTTATTGACACCAGATTCCACTGTAAATGGAATTGTTATTTCTGTTAATATTCTGCCCCAAAAAGTCCTGATTCAATATTACCAATTGTAAAGTATATAAAATATAATTTGGAATTAAAACTTGTTAGCACTGCACCTGAGATTTGTTTGAGGTTCCGGAAAGCCTTCACTGTGGTAGTTTTACTGAATGTCATCAACATGTTGAATGAGTGCAACGGCAGGACTAGCTTTGGGTTACTATACAGATGTGTGTGCATTAGGTGCAATGAAAGGTGCAACTGCTCAAACAGGCGTACCAAGAATGGATCTTGCTAGATTCAGGCTAACATTCAACCAATGATGCAAAAGAACTGGCACCAAGAGACAGTAACTACTGAGAAGAAAATTATATTTACTATAGAAACTTGAATAATGACGGCTTCTTTTTTTTCTGCGTTTATTTTTAAAAATTTTCAGACAGTACTCAAAATGATATCAAATATCAATATATCAAATATCAAATATCAATAAATATATCACATGATATATATATATATATTCTCAGTGTGTTTTTTTATGAATGCTCAATAGAACACCTGTCTTTTTTTTTTTTTTTTTTTTAACGACCTCCGTTGGATAGCACTACGCTAACTGCAGCCCAAATATTTGGTTTGTCTATTGTCTGTATAGTTCTTAGGGTTATAATTACATTCTTCTGCAAATTATTTATTTTGACTCTATGCAAGATCTCATGCAAGATTAATTCCAGAATTAAGTTTCCAGTTACTTCCATTTCTAACAGTTACATGACATTTGTAAGAATATGGTTGAAGGTGTCGTTTAACAACAGTGCCTTGTGGTGTTTATCTCCAGGGGTGGTCTGACGCTGTTTTGTCATAGTCCTCATACTGGTTTGTGGCTTGGTGAAATCTTGGACAAGTGTGGGTAATAACACCACTAATAAATTACAAATTTCACGGCCGGCTGGAGAATTTCATTGATGCACCACAGAGGATTTCACTTGTAAACATAGCAATAAAACATTACAGAAAAATAAATAAATAAAAAAGTGAAAATAATAATAATAAAAAAAAAACAACATGCTGGCAGATTCAGTGCAATATCAAGTGAAATCTAATGTAGCTAAGAATGGATTTTGGTGAAGTGCCAGCTGGATGGATGATAATTAGTCTACCCCTGCAGGGCATCAACACTTTCATAAAACTTGTTTTCACACATTTATTAACACTCAGCTATTAGAAACAGACACATTTTTTCTTAATCCTGTACAATTGCAAAGTAGTCTAGACTTGTTGGACTTGGGATGTAAGTATCATTTTGAATGTCCACCATGACACACAACAAACACCTAAATAACTTTCAAAGTGACAACTAGACCTTGTATAACCAACACCACTTAAGTGTTACAGGGATGGCCGTGAATTACTGTTATCATAATATTTGCTGTATTTTTTTGCATAATTAAACAAAAAAAACTAATAAAAGGTGGTTAGTGCTAAATGGTGAGAAACTAAATAGACGAAACAGTGCTACTCAATATGAACATTATTGTAATGGATTGTTTCAGTGAGATAATTTGTCAGGTTTTAATAATGCAATCAATGTCAACTGCTTTAAATTGAATAACTGATTTGACTTGTCACCAGCAAAACATAGCTAAATTAAAATTAGAAAACTTTATGAGACAGCTCTAGAATTATAATTACATGTACTGTGTTGTTTTATTTATTTTTGGAAAGTATATAGGAAAAGTACTTTACCTTATATTATTTAGTCACAATATCAATATTTTGCCAAGCTCAACAAAGTGTTATGAACCTAATCGAACTCACAATCACTGCTTTGGTTTTCTACTGGTTTGTTACAATTAGTCCATGTCTCTAATTAAAACCACTACACATGATGAATTGGTTTACATTGCATCCAGTGTCAATGACACCATCTTGACAGATATATCAGCTGTAAAAACTGTCAGAAATCAAACGGCACAGTATAATCTATTCCTAACCTTCAGAGCAGTGGTTAAAGTGGGGCGAAATATGCCAGTATGCATACCAGTAAAAACAACAACAAAAAAAAAATGAAAGTATAGCATACAGGCAAAAGAAAACAAATCTAGGGGTAAAAAATATATACAAATGTTTTACTGCTGCAAAACACCCTGCTCGGACCTTTAGTTTCAAACAAAAAACTTTGACTTTACTGTCTCTACATGCCTTTATTCTCCGGAAGCACTTCCCCTGTAAGTCACTGTAACCATGGATGTTATGCATTACATTTGTGTTTGAAATCATATCAGTCAGTTATTTTTGTGTAATAATTTCATGACGTCAAAATGAAAAGAGCAATCTAGGCCAGCCAAAGCAATCTAAGATTCCAACAGTTTGGACAACACAAAAACATCAGACCTAAAGAGAAGTCGGCACCAAGCCTGAACTAAATCGGTAAATTTCTCATCAGCCAGGACCTTTAATGTCTGGACAAGAGCAAAGAAACTCCCCTGCAAGTATTCACTCTGTCGATTACCCCGACTGTTGGAGTAAACAACAATATCTAGAATACAAAGATAAATATAACTAGAACTGCCAGGCAGTTTTACGGCTTCCAAGCTCAGTACCAGTTGGAATTTTTGGCAAGCTGTAGCACTGCAGCACAAGTGTCAGCAAAAGATCAGTTTTACTGAGCAGTTTCAATTCAAAATACTGCATTAGTTCATTATCTCATGATGCTTTATAACTTTAAACACCATAGTAACCATCACCCTATCTACACACTGTAAGGAGTTATAAGCTAGTTTCACATTTGACCATAGAGTGGTCAAAGGTCACAGGCAGGGTAATTTTTGGATATAGCATATCTGGGTTCCTATCTGTGTTCCATAGTAACCACTAGCCTATCTGCACTCTAGTTTTACATTTTAACTTAAGGAGAGGTCAAAGGTCACAGGCAAGCTAGTTTTACATTTGACCAAAGATTCTGAAAGGTTTTTAAATAAATGCTTCAGGTGGCCATATTTTGAAAAAGTCAGTTGCATTAACACAGGGATGATGGTTGTCAACTTTGGAGTAAATCAAATAAACCATTTTTTAAACTGAAGCGGTTTTAAATTTAAGTTGAAAATGTAGGTCTGGCGGCCATCTTGTTTTATAAAAGAACATCAGTTTGGAATATTTTAATTCCATTTTTCCCAGGATGATGCCTACCAAGTTCAGAGTTAGTTGGTTAAACTGTTTGCAAAAGAAGCAGTTAGATGTATGGGGCGTGTTTTGGCGAATTTGGTGTCAGCCATTTTGACAGTAAAATTTATTGCAGCAACTTCTGCTTCGCAAACTTGAAGCGGGTTTGGTTGCTGATGATGGATCATCGGTTTACCGCTTTCCAAGAAGATGATTTTGATTTTGAAGTTTTTGCAGGAGTGCAATTTTTTTTTTGCATCTGAACGCTAATCTACATGGGATGATACCTGCCAACTGAAACGTTACACTGTGTGCGAACAGGATCCCTTTAAAATCTTGGGAGGAAAAACGACAATAAAAAAAAAATAATAATAAAAATAATCTTTACAATAACAATAGGCTTCCCATGCCAGCTTGGAAGCCTAAATAGCTGTGGGTTTTTTTGTTTTTTTTTTAAAAGGTTCTGCCGTGATGCAAATAAATCAGATACTGTCTATTCAGGGTGTTATATGAGCCCCCCCACCCCCCAGTGGGTAACATATTGTATATTCCTGTTTGGGAGCACCCCAAAACTTCAACAGCAATCACAAAAAACAAAATTAAATAAAAAATAATATTTAATTTATATAGACCTTTTATGACGCGTAATCTAAAAGCAATTGACAGTAAAACAGTGTTATGGTTTCACTGTATAACATTACAACACTAACAAGTCCTTTAAAAAAGCTTAATAATAATATATTGTAGATGGCATTTAAAAACAATAGCCAATCCGTAGCTTTGGCTGAATGTGGTAAAATCATCCCACCACCAAGCCACAGTACAGATGTCAGTCAATAAGGCGCCTCTAAAGAAGGCCCATGACGTAGCCACACCTCTAGTCAAATGAGCGGCCACTCTCCTAGCTGGGGGTAGGCCGGCAGCAGCATATGCAGTTGAAACTGTCCACAATCCAGTCGGACAGCTGTAGTTTCGAGAGGGGTAGACCCAGGGTCCTTTCACCATGACAGGTGAAGAGCTCGTCAGACTGACGTAGCTCTCTCATCCTGTTCACATAGCTTCCCAATGTCCATACCGGGCAGAGGAAATTCAATCTCCGATCCTCCTCTGAAGCAAAAGGAGGGGGATGGAAAGCCTCTAGTTCCACCGATTGGTTCAAGTGGAAAGCTGTAACCACCTAAGGGAGGTTCGTGCACAACGATACCGTTTCCATCTTCCCAAATACGCATACAGGCACTGTGCACTGACAGAGCCTGTAGCTCACTAACCCGCATAGCGGAGGTGATGGCTAATGAAAAGGATGTCTTCTTAGAGAGATATTTCAACTCTATTTAATGTACATACTGAAACAGGGTCTTAGTGAGAGCCTCCAATACAACATCCAGACCACTCGAGGAAGGCGTCCTTTCTAGCAGGACGTAGCCACCGAGCGCCCTTTAGAAAACAGGGAATATGAGCGCCCGGGGAAACTGAGTCAATGGGGATATGGCATGCAGCTATAGCTGCTAAGTATACTTTCAGCATAGAGGGGGAATCTAACTGATCTTGCAGAAACTGTAGGATAGTTACTATAGGTCAATAAATGGGGTCATGACCTCTGGTCATAAACCAATTTTGAAAATATCTCCACTCATAGGCATACAGTGCCCTCGTGGAGGATGCCCTAGCATTCTGCAGTGAGAGCCCTAGGCAGACAGATGGTCAAGTTCAGGGACCAGACACATAGTTGGAGTCTGGCCGGTTCTAGGTGCCAGATAGTGCCTCTTGCCTGACTGAGGAGCGGGATCTCCCAGGGCTGGCCTTGCAGTAGCTGGCAAAGCTCCACGAGGAGAACTGTTGCCTCTTCTCTCCAAACTTTCTCTAGGAAAGCCGGGAGCAATGGTATCAGCATTCTGGGCCACTCATGCGCTTGGGTGTCGATGCCTAGTAGACCGCTGCAGTGGTGGAGGGAGAATCATAGGAGGCAGTGAGTAGTCTCTAACATAGAAAAGAGTTTGACTCGGGCCCTGCTGAACCATTCCCAAATGTGCTCTACCACCTGAGGGTGGAGTGGCCATTATGACAGGTGAGGACCCTCTATGGAGAAAAAGTCTGCCGCCCAATTCACCACTCCCGGGAGATGAACAACCCGGAGGGACAGCAAGTGCTTCTTTGCCTTGGTCAACAGCTGAAACACTATGCAGTGCAACCCCGGGAATCAAAGTCCTCCCTGGAGGATGACATATGCTACCACAGACATGTACATGCGGACAAGGACATGTCTTCTCTGGAGCACTGGGAGAAAGTACTGGAGAGCAAGATGGACCGCACGCAGCTCCAGCGCATTTATGTGCAGGGATGTCCAACGATGTCTGCACCAGTATTGCAGTTGGTGTTGGGAGGAGTGGGTCTGAGGTCGCAAGCCTTCAGGGGCCCTGCTGGGGCTGTTGAGGCTACAGTGGAGCCTGTTTAGGAGACGGCCTCGAGTATTGGCTGCCGCAGAAGCCTGTAGGCGATCCCTCAGGTCACCAAGCGGCGCAGTGGGGATTGGGACTGTCCGGGTAACCGTGGTTACAGGTGGACACCAGCGCCTCATCCTGTCCCATATCAGAGTATGGGAAGGGAGCACCTGTGGTGACGCCTCCCGCTCCCTGTAGGAGTGTTGCAGGATCTCCACCGCTGGCCCGAAAGTATGGCCAGGGGAGATAGGAGCGTCCAACAGGACTGATTTGTTCACATCCAGAACCATGGCCTGAGACAGCCAAGCTGTCTATGCACCACTATAAGCCCTGCCAGGCTTCTACCTAAGGCTTGCCCTTGGAAGCCTGAAATCTAGAGCAGCAACCTGACACTAGGTGCAGCTCTGTTTTTATTGGCTCAGGGAGAGGCACTAACCACAGGATGCCATCCAAGTAGGCTGTTAGGAGACCTGCCATGTTGGCCAAGCATGTTACCTACGCCTCAGCTGCGTAAGCCTTCTTAAGGTGGGCCTCTGCGATCCTGTATTGACCATTAGGGCATACAGGATCCTTGGCCATACTTCCTAGTGGAACGGCTCGCACCAGGGCCACTATGGTGGAATCCATTGGCAGAGACTTCGCTAGTTCCAGAGCCTCTGCACCTTTCAAGGTTGGTGCCAGGAAAATTTAACCTCCTCCAGAATATCCGGGAATATCGAAAAATGCTGGGGAGTCAAAACTTGCGCCAATCTGTACAAAGACCGGCACTGTTCAGGCGCTGCCCTTCAGGGAACCTGGAGGAAGTGGGGAGCTTGCTCCATGCATGCTCGAACTGAGCTTGACAGAGGGGTAATGTCAGTCTCTGAGGCTCTCAGAGCTGGGCCCTGTCTCCTGAGTCACTTAGTGGACCCCTGTCTCCTGCTACCCCAAGAAGTCCCCATCCCAGGAGGCTGCAATGGAAATCTTGCCCTGGTCCCCTTCGCTCATCGCCTCGTCTTGATCCGAGATGTCTTTGACTGCCGGTAAGGGCGGGGACTGTCCTGGGTCAGGGACAGGGGCAGAGCCTGCTGCCTGACCAGGTACTCAAGGTCCTGGCTCTTCAGGTCCACGATATCCTTCGCCTGCCTACTATGCCGGGTTCGCTTAATGCTCATCGAGAGAGACCGTGTGGCTACAGATTCGGTGGGCAGGAACCTGTGCGCAGGGAATACCCTGCAACGGGTTGGAAGGCAGGTAAAGAAGGGGGGTGGTGGGGTTCCCAACGCTGCAGAGGGCTCAGCTGAGTTGGCTGATGAAGCAGCCTCTGTGAACTCTGCCAGTCTTCTGCGCAGCGACTGGGGCTGGGACGCTGAACAAATCGAGCAGTACGTCTTGTCTCCTGAGGCAGTGGATTGCATCCCCAAGCACTTAACACACAGAAGTGCTTGTCCTGTGGGGGAAGCGTGCCTCCACAAGACATGCAGGTATGAAACTTAGACATGGTGCTGCCCGGAACGTCTGCAATCTCTACCTCGATGCATTGAGGTCCGGGATGAGGCCAAGTGTCAAGCACCAAGGCACCGAAAGTATCAATGCACAGGACGTCCGTGCACCGAAAACACAGAAGCACCGAAGCATCAAGGCTCTGGAGCACTGAAGGTGCCAAAGCACTAAATGCACCTAGGGTATCGATGCAGAGGGTGCCTGTGCAGTCACATAACCAATACAGTGCGCAGTTTGCAGTGGTGTGGAGCATTGCCTACAGACAGTATAAGCCTGGCCTGTGAGTAGTCACACAACCGGGGCAACGCAAAGCTTACAGCAGCATGGAGCACGGCTACAGGCCCGCACACAAAAGGAGAGAGACAGAAAAAAGAGAAGTGTAAAAATGACACACACAACAGAGCTGAAGGGTAGAGTAAACACATTTTGTTTTATTTAATTTTTTTTAGGCCTCGCACACCAAGTGGGAGGACAAGGTATGCCCAGTGACGTAGACTCGACAGAGGGTACAACAGCACCAGGCCCTGGTGGAGGAAGCGACTCTTTTCTCTCTCTGTTATTATTTATTTTTTTGTTGCAAAAGCAGAAGAGAAAACACAAACAACAGATGCTGTAGGTTAGAAAGCAGCCTACAATCGGCAAGCAATGTAGGCTGTTGAAATAAGAAGAGTAGTTTTTTTTTGTGATTGCTCAGTTCTCAGACATCAAGTTACTGATTTCAGGAAGTGGCAAACCGATTTCCAGCAATTTCTTGCCGTGGAATTGCAGGCAAATCAAAGTGAGAGCTCTTTTTACAAAATACAGTCACATGAGTTGAGAGGTTAGATATATCTATCTTATCTAATTGATTGTGAGAAGCAAAAGAGATCGTGGTCTCTGTGGATGTAGCTTTGACATAAAATGCTCAGTAAATAACTGACCTATGGCAGGCATATCCTAAAAGTATTGTTGTTGGTCGTCTTCAAATTGAAAGGGAACTAGAAGTTATAAGCCAGCCAAAACAATTATTTAAGCCTAGAAAATTACCCAATGTTCCTAGGCAAGTTCTACTGTCTGAAAGTTAGTAACTTATTTTGTATAATAGCTTTAGTTCTGCTTAAAACTTGGATTTATACAAAGAAAAAACAAATAAGCATCTTGGTTAACACTATCTCAGTGAGCATGCTCACAATACATATCAAAATGCAACTTGTCCCTCCCTTCTAGTCCTTTCTAAATCATTATTTCAGCATGCCTTGCAAGGGTAGTTAGTCACTTACATCAAACAATTTTTCTATATACATATCCTCAATGACCTTGTCTCTGAGAATATCCTGGTTCTGTCGTACAAATGTTATGTAAGTGTCTGCCAGATCCATCCCTGGATTCTGAAAGAAACAGAATACATAGATTAACGGCTACCTTATAAGACTACACAAAGTAACACATACATTATCACTCACTTTAGAAATGCCAGCAAACACATTTCAGTGTTTTAAAAGTAATTTCATTAAAGCTATCGGACACAGTCGTTCTGCATTGGTAGAAAATTTGGTCATGAGCATAGCAAATGCAAGACACTACTCTCAACAGTATATGTGTAATTGCTATTAATGGGGACATGTATTATAACAGATTGCTAAAGCATTAAAGCATTACAAAAATAGACATGATTTAATGATACATATTGTTTTTGCAAAACCACTGTTAAGGTAAA
This sequence comes from Polyodon spathula, assembly GCF_017654505.1. Taxonomy (NCBI): domain Eukaryota; kingdom Metazoa; phylum Chordata; class Actinopteri; order Acipenseriformes; family Polyodontidae; genus Polyodon; species Polyodon spathula. Next base: position 20,017,821 of record NC_054540.1, on the reverse strand, counting down.
TTAGTTACCGTAGAGAAGTGTAACTAAAGGGTTATTGGTAAGTACATGAAGCTAAAAAAGAAAAGGTGGCACAATGTACCATGCCCCACCCCCTCCCCCACCACCTGTCTACCTGTCGCAGGCACAATGCCATATGGGAATTTCACACCTTGAGAGTTTCTTTCTCGTGCAGCCTCTAATGTGAGACTGTGGCTAATTATTATTGGAATATACACAACTTAGAGGAATAATCGTAACAGCTGGTGACAGTTTCCAATTAGAGTTACAGTTCTTTAAAACTATTTAAATTAAATGTACTCAGGGTAATTATCTGCAATGAAATGCTAAAACTTATCTACAATGGATAAATCCCCACTTGCACTGGATAACAACATAAAAGCTTGGGCCAAAGAGACAGCGCTAAAGTCGGATGAAAGTTAAATGTAAACCTGAGTATACAATTAAATAAAATAAAATACTGTGTTGTTGGCCCCAGTGGATGTTCCACAAAAACAAAAACAAAAATCCAGCTCTGGTACTAAGGGTTCCCCAAAGATCTGGGTCTGCATTTGTATCTGTTGAAGGACTGTAACAACTAACCATTGCATTTGTGCAAGGCAACCCAAAGTGCAACCTAGTACAGAATCAAAACCTCAAATAAATGGAGTTACCAGAGTAAGGCTTCAGTAACGGTCACGTGTATTGTTCTTTTAGGCTAGGGGTAACCACGGGGTTTCAAAGCTAAAGAAGGGTATAAAAACAAACTGGATTCTGTTTCAGCGTCGACATCAGCAGCTCATCAAAACTGCTAAACCTGTACGATTAAATAAGGGTGTAGTCTAGCGGATTAACTTGAAGTTAATTACCAGTTAACCTGGACAGATAAACATGTTGTGTAAAAAGAAATGAAAAAGAAATAAAGCCTTCATAATTATATACTACAAATACTATCGCTTCCTGCTGCTACTCCTAATCTCACAGGTGCAGCTTTTAAAAGTCGGGCTGTTCTGGTACTGTAGGTGGGTCCTTTTCCTGAGCTGTTTTTCAGCAACAGGCTAGAGAATAGAATAAGTAGCTTAACCTTTCGTGTAGGGGTCACAAATATGTTCATGGTGAGAGAGAACACTGTCACGGTGTTTTCGTTTTTTGTTTTTTTAACAAGCTTATAATGTCATGCAATCTGGAAGCTCACCTGCACCAGTTGAGAACACTTGCAACATTAAGCTGACGCATGCATTTTCTTGAGAATTATTATTATTATTTTTAAATCTATTTTTATTTCTATTTTAAAAAACAACAGCTCACCCCCACCCACCCCTTTACAGTGAGGCAAACACTTAGGTAATGTACTCAAGTACAGCGTACAAATAGTTAAACTGAGCCCCTGGTTTACAACTCCTCTTCACAACCTAGTTTTAAATGCCAAGGAGATCATACTTACAGGAACATCAACATACTTTGCAGCTGCCTTCACCTGGAAAACAAAAAGATAAATAAATAGCAATAATAATACACATGTGGAGTTTAAAATTCAACTTTAAAAATGATGGTTCATGAACACATTTAACACTTACAGTAAAAGAAAGAATGGAAGAAAACAACGTTCCTTCATCATATCTTGATAGTTTGGATAGTACTCCTTCCAACACTGCAACAAACTAGAGTAAAACATATTTATTGATAAGATTTCTTTCATCTATCCCATATAAGCGATAAAATCATAAAGATAACCTTATAGTGGCTACCAAAAAAAACTAAAGTGGACAAAAGTGAAGCTAAATAGCTACTTCCAAAGTCTTTAAAACATGAACTAATGTAATATTTAACCTTAAATGACACAAACTCTATTTCACAGTGTATCAGGGTATTCTAGTTTTGGTAGTAAAGCTCTGTTCACACTTGTATCGGTTTGATACTAGAACAGTTTGTTTCGGTATAGGATATACCGGTACAAAACCACTTTCTGTCCTAATTCACTTTTCAATACAGGTACAGTACCGATACAGTTGTGATATACCAGTGCACATTCCATGGCAAGCCAAATTATCATTTAGCTATATCTCAAATTAATTTATAGATATCTATAAATATTTGAAGATATCTCTAAAAAATTTCCAGATATCTCAAAAATATTTGAAGATATCTTAAATCATTTTAATATCTAAAACACATTTACAAATATATTCTCACAATGATTTACATATATCTTTAAATGGGACATTTAAATGCATTTTTAGATATCTTTATAAGCTTCTTCAGATATCTCTAAATCTCCAAACAACACCCTGTTCATTTAAAGACATCTCTGAATCATTTAAACATATCTTTAAATCATTTAACAATATCTTCAAATAACTTCCTATTCATTTAGATATATCTCTAAATCATTTGAGGATATCTTCAAATAAATTCCTGTTCACGAACAGGATGTTATTTGACGATATCTTCAAATGATTTAAATATATCTTTAAATGAACAGGAAGTTATTTAGAGATATAACAGGAAGTTATTTAGATATATAACAGGAAGTTATTTAGAGGCATCTTTAAAATCCTCATTTCAATATATCTCTAAATGACTTGTATGGCGTGCCATGCTAGCACAATCCATATGGTTTCCATAGTATTTAAAGATATCTGCAGTTATCTTTATTTCATTTTTAGATATCTCAAATTGATTTACAGATAACTTTAAATTCATTTTAGATATCTTAAAAACTGCACAATTAAAGATATCTGGAATTCAATTTGAGATATCTTGAAATGTTTTACAGATATCTCTAAATATTACAAGATATCTTAAAATGCAATTTGAGATATCTCTAAATGATAATTTGCCATACACATTCATGTATGTTTAAATTGACAGTGTTCAGGTTTTGAACCTGTTTCCATGACGACCGCTGTCACATCTGTTAGAAATGGATCTGTTGTCATGTAACAGAGCATGTTGTGCTGTCCTGTCCGTGTACAGTATTTTGTTTTGGTGATCAATCAGTATTAAGAGATGCAAAAGGATGAGACAAACAAAAAGGCAAAAACAATTAGCCGTCTGTAAAAGCATGAGGTTGCAAAGACAACGGGCTTGCATCACGGCTTTCGGGATTTTTTATTTATTTTTTTGCTTTTTGATATTCCCTCACAAAGTATTTTATTTTAGAGCAGCACACTTTACCTCATAGTCATCATCACTAATTTTGTGGAGATTATTTGGTCCCTTATTTTGGTGTAGCCATGATAAAGGTACTGCTCACTATAAAATGAAATGCTTTTTAAAGTATTTAAACTGTAAAGCAAGACGTGTGTGTGCTTCAGAATACTGACTTTACTATATCGATACCGTGTCAGTTTACCTGTCCTCACTTAAGCTGTTCCGAGTCGTACCGAAACAGTAACGGTACAAAACCTGCTCTTTTTTGAGTTTTGTACAGATACAGTTATATCGGCACGACACCGATAAGAACTCCAGTCTGGACAAATATTTAGGTATTGTTTCGGTATGGTTCCACAACGATACGGTATAAAAATGCTAGTGTGAACAGGGCTTAAGTTACATTCATTTCAGGGTGAACCTTCCATTTTGCAATGTTTTATCCAGCTTTGAGAAAAGGTCTTTTGCATACACATGGCAAATGTGTTTAAAACATGAAACAGTATAGGGCACTGTACATTTTCACTCAAACATGACAGAATGCAGCATGGCAGCACGTATATAAGGGGAGTGGGGTTTGCCAGTACCTTTGAAACCAACAAGGAAATCATTTCTTCAAAGGCTTCTTCAATTAGGTCATCTATTTTCGAATGGTACTGTTGCTAAAAAAAATAAAAAATAAAAAAGGGTTTTAAGACTCATAATTCAGTGATATTTCTGTTTAGGTAGAGACAGGCAAAAGCTGCAAAATACTCTATGCCTTGAAGAAATGTTATTATGAACACCATAGACCTGAAGCTCCGAACACAATCCATCCACCCAATTCATTTTACATTCACTGCTGGAAATCTTCCCATGTACACTGTTGAGTTAAGCAGCTAACCGGCCTATTATTGGAATGAATTGAGTTCCCAGTCTCATTCAGGCAAAGGAATCTGAAGGATACTCTTTGTCTTCCAAACAATTATGACGGCCATGTATTTTCCTAAGACAGGTCTAGCTGGGAGGACGAAAGACTTGCACAATATTAAATTAATGCAACAATGTCTGATAATTCTTATTCACAAGTTATTTGAAGAAAGATTGAAATCCAGTTTCAGGCAACAAAGACAGCTCATCTGTCACAAATTAAAAGGTGCTTATGGGTCACATGTGTCCCTGGTTTTTTTTTTATTTTTTAAAATTACATTTCAAGGTCTTTGCTCTTATTAAAGTAATGCTCTGTTGCTTTTTTTTTTTTTTAAAACTACAGGGAGATTGGATTTAATATTCAGTTTGAATATGTGACATTGTTTGTCTGGTTGCAAGCTTCCAATAGCCACTTTTAAGTAAATGTGTAAGTAAATATATATATATAGAATGGCCGTAGTATGCAAAGGCAATCATTATTCTGGATAAAGGCAATTGTTCCTGGGTAAATGTAAATAAACAAAAGTGTCCATGTTTGTAGAGGTATTTTGTTACGATACAATGAATTCATCTTAATGAAACAACACTAAACAATGGACAAGTGGATATATCATGAAGGCAGCGTCTTTCTTTTACAGTTTTGCTGTTCAAGCTATTCAACTACTAAACATAATATAAAATCAATATTATTTCCTTGCTGCATTGCTGAAAGTTTGTTCTGACAGCCACCTTAGTATTACACAAAGAAGATGAGGCAATGAACTGCTATTGAAAAGCCATTCAGTTCACATGATGAAGCATGACTTTGTGTTCTAATGAATGAAATAATGAAATAAAGCGAACAGCATGTTACCATCAAAAAGGGAGCTTTTGCAAAATAAAAACACTTTGTTTAAACATTAATTCAACTGATGCTCTTTATTTGCTCCACAACATCATGCAGCATGAATTATAGGAGCTGATATGCAGATATAAACTAATTAAATATATAATTTAGATAACAAATGACATTTAGTAATTAGTTATTATATATGTCATCTTCTTTAAAGCAAGTGAGAAACAATCTTACCAACAGCAGAAGGTGGAAGTCGAAATCATTTTTAATTTATACTTTAGAAAATGTTATGAGTTATAACTACATGTGGATTTGTTTTCATATGTTAACAACTACTGATAATTGTTATAACTATTACACGTTCTACTTAGACCTGAACAGACTATATACATCTCTGGTCAAAACTATACCCCTTTTTGTCCTGGATCTAATGAAATAAAAGGCACTTACCCATTGTTTATCAAACTGGATGCAAATAATGGTGGACAGGAATGGCAAAAACAAGACAGAAGATGGGTAGAAGAACATTATAAGCAGTAATGAGGGCAAAATAAACAGAATCTCAAAAAATATCACATTAGCACAAACGTACAGGGAAAAAAAAAGCAAGCGATGATGATCAGTGACTAAAATGAGGCTTATTACACTCAAGACAGGGTCTCTTATTTCCAATGTCATGACGAGTCTAGGATCTTTAACAAGAGTAATATTTTTAATAAATATTTTAAAATAAATAAATATCATAAATGGCAAATATTACATTGCTGGTATTTATTCACTAGTAGAAACTTAAAAAAATATATAATTATCAGAAAACAACATTAGCAGAGAAAAAACAACTGTTATACACAACATCAACACACCATATCTCATGTGGTAAACTTACTTTCTAATCACTCTGTATGTATGTATTTATGTGTATAGACATTAATCTGAGCTGAACACAATTTTGCATTGATATCATTACTAAATAAAATACAAAATAACAAAATAAAGTGTACATGCGCACCTCTTGTCCTGCATCTAAAACACAGAGCTTGGTGCACTGCTTCTTGGCATCCATTAGCACATTAAACATGGTACAAACAGAAGGAGAGATTCTGTAATCCGTTGATTTGCTGGCCTTCTGCATCTTGGCATCAAAAGCTATTCTTGTTCTGCTTAACAAAACAAAGACCATTCAATCATTTTCAAAAGGATGAACATGGAGAATATGTATTTGAAAAATCATTAAATATGAATGCAGATAAATACAGAGAGAGAGAGAGAGAGAGAGAGAGAGAGAGAGAGAGAGAGAGAGAGAGAGAGAGAGATAATATTTTTTGACCTTTTAACAGAGGCCTCCACCATGTCACTGGCCATCAGTTTGAGTCTCTGCTCTAAATGTTGGGCAAATTCAGGCTCGGGCCAGTACAAGTCACAGACAAACATCTGCAGCGCATCCAGCTTCCAGAACAGGTCTTCTGATGTGGTTGATCCATTGCTAAAAATACAATAAAATAAATAAATCACACATTTTTTAAAGTTACATATTTTTCATAAATACATCACACAATCATGCTAAAATCACATATCCTCAGAAAAATGAGTGCTCTAGAGTCTCTCCCATAGTAACTTAGAATACTTCCACAAAAACAACAGCAACACTGTGCAATGTAACCAACAAAACAAGAATTATGCAATGTAACAGATGTCATGAATGTCTTCATCATTTAATTGTTCACAATTTACTGTTTTTTCTAATTTTAAGTATCATAGTATGCTGCATGTTATCTCTGTGAACATATGCCTTTACTTCCACAAAGATCCGGATCTTATTTAGGTTGGGGAGTTGAAGCTTCTCCGCTGAGCCTACTTCTCCTTAACAATCCTTGAGATAGCAGAGGTGCAAAAGCAGGTGGCTGCCCACTTTTGCATCACATCTGAAGCAAGAATCCTCAATCAGCATGGCTCCATGACACATGCTTCTTACAGTCAAAACACTCAGGCTAAGATTCATTAAGAAGATGGCAGGAAAACATCAGTAGCATTTTTGAGTTATAACCAATATGGCATTTTACTTTTCACCCTGTGCTATCCAACCATCAGAAACTTGAAAGTTTATTTCCTCTTACATACAGAGATCGCGCTTCCCAAGTTCAAATGTGCTTTTTTTTATTCAAGGATAAACAAAATTTGAAAGGATAACTTACAAGCTGTATTATAATTGATCTAGACTCAGTGAAAATGATGTTGATTTAATTATGTGGATACACAGATATACAGCACAAAGAGACACACCTCTCAGCCTAATTTATAAAACATGCATTGTGTGGGCTACAAATGCTCTGAGCAGCACATTTAACAAAATGTACAGCAAAACGCAAAAAGAAAATAGAAAAGGCCTGTCTTTAGCCTTTAAAACACTGCTAGGTTCTCCGATGTAACATAATAAAAAATAGCTTGGAAAGATACAGTGTAATTAAGCCAGTGCAATAATAACCCATCCTGGCTAATTAAAAGGCTTTTCCTCAACAAGGTGTCCCAAGTCTCCACTTCCCCCTTACCTTCACTTCACCTATCCCTGCCAATAATTCACAGAGCTCTCTAGTCTTGCCTGGATATCCTTTGAGCATGGCTCCCAAAGGGGTAAAGAACTACAAAACATTGTGAAGAGCTGTCACCCAATATGTTTCTGAAATCTGAAATATCCTTAACCTAGAAGACTTAGCTTACAGAATACAAACGAACAAACAAGTTACTTGGAACATAAGCATGCAAGCTTTTAAAAAAATCTTACCTCTTATTTTTGTACTTTAAATTGGGATATGAAGGTGTTTTAAAGACAGCGATTCACAGTTAAATATCTTGTTCTCAATAATTCAATAATTTCACCCTGTAACAATTTTTTTTTTTTTTTTTTTTTTGTTCCTGGGTAGTAAGTGTTATTTCGAGATTTACGATTATACTGTAAATACAGTATAATCGTAAATCTCAAAAAACTACTCACTTCTAAATCTTTTGTAGTCATTTTTGTATTACTTTAGTATAAATACATGTTAATTTGGATTCATATGTTGTTTTTTTCTGACTTTATGTGAACGAAAAGACACACATTTTCCCATTTTCCCATTGGAAATAGTGATATTTTGAAATATCACTGTCCTGGTCACAAAAGCAAAGTTTGTGGGGAATAATAGCCATTTTCTATACTTTTGAGGCATAAGCAATAAAGGAAAATACACTTACTACCCAGGAACAAAAATTGTGTTACATAGTGTTTTCACAAGCAATAATTTTATCTTTGTCAAATACTGCATATTTACCATACACTGGCACCTGACTATACAAAATATTTTAAAATTAGATGTCATAGACAGAGGTTTGTTGAACTCTCCTATGTATAACTGATTGTCTTTGAATGTAATTGTTTTTTTTGTTTGTTTTTTTAACGATTACATAAAATTGGATCAGGATCAATGTGAATAAAAGTCAATACCTTTACTCTAGTTTTTGCATTTTCACATTGCTTTTTGAAGGCTTTAGAAGAATTTCAAACTTATATACAATACCAGAGAGTATAAAAAGATGTATCAACATTATTTACGTTTGGTGAATATGTATAGATTGCATATTGATTTATTTATTTAATATTGATAACTGACTAGACAACATACCGAAAACTTTTTTTTTTTTTTTTATGAACAAAAATTGTACTTACAACAAATCAGCTAAACGCATTCCACTCAATCTAAAGGTTAAAAATGAAATAATCACAAGCAGAAATAGGAGGACAGTAATAGGCAATATTCCCAAAACTTCGAGGGCTGTTAATTAGTGTTTATGAACAAAGTGCTTTGTAAAATGAGAATAAATCATTTCTAAAACAGCTGAATATATCTATGAACTGGAAACTTGATTTAATTAGTCCTGAACAAAAAATGTTTTTGGAATTGGGCCCAATACTTGTAGCACTAAAAGCTGTATTCTTATTTGAAGCTGTTCCATGAAATACTTTATATAAAAAAATAAAATATGTGGCAGAATGGTTGGGCGGATTGCATTATTCAAAATTCCGCCAAGTTGCTAAAAAGTTAGAGCTTGTTTTAAGGAAAGTAATTGCTCAAAGTCAGTTGTTTAATTTAGTAAATGAAATAAGTGATCTTGACATTCAATTACATTAAACACATCACATATGAGCAATACTAATGTCATCTTTAACATATAACAACTTTATTAGGACCTGGCTGGGCCACTGTTTGTACTGATCACACCCTGACACAGTAGGCCCTATTTAGCAATGTTCGCAAACCCCTAAGGCAATCACAAAACACTTTAGCGGACAGTTAGCGCACCAGAATCAGGCGCACGTGTGGGCAAACAGACTTTGCCCACATATGTGATTTAACAAAAGTGTTTTAGTGCCCACTCGGCAAGCCACCGTTGTGATACTTTGTACCGTGATTTTATAACAATCGTAAGTCGCCCTGGATAAGGGCGCCTGCTAATAAATAAATAAATAAATAGATAGATAAATAAATAAATAAATAAATAATAATCTATGTGGCCAGATAAAGAGAGGAATTCATCTGTCTTTTCTGAGCCTGTCTTGACACACAATGTATATAGCAATTTTGCCTCAACTGCTTCAGGCTGACCTGAAAGGAGACATGCGGGGAGCACACTATTTGCTTGTAGCACTAAGGAACGCGCACCGACACAGAATAGGCACTTCTAAGTAAATCGTAAGGGGACCTATTTTATCAAAGTGCAACTAGTGTGTGATCTGTGATACCAACAACCACATCACAAATGTACATGCAAACTATTGTTGGCTTGTTTATCCTCGCTAATTCGCAGGTGGCAGCTGCGTTTCAGCAGTATGACAGTCTGAGAGGCTAGTTAATAGAGGACAATGGGTATCCACTGAAGCTGTGGCTACTGACACTGCTGCTCAACCCCACAACTCCTGTCAAACAGAGATATAACCGCACCTTTAAATGTGAGCATACTGTAAATCAGTGAACATTTGGAATCTCAAAATGTGATTCTGATGTTTTGATGTCTCTGGCGGAACACTACAGTACACTCCTCAGAAGATTAGCAATACCATCCTTGCTTGTGTTTTACACAACATAGCACTCCGTAATGGATGTTGAACTTACAGAGGAAATAAAACAGGATTTGAGGGAAGCAGGTGCTGAACTTGACGCCCCAGTGTTGGAGGATGCAGATGCTGCAAGAGCCAGGCAGGTCAGACAAAGCCTTATAGACAGGTGTTCACATAACTGGTACGCAGGTACGCATGACCAAAAAAAAAAAAAAAAAAAAAAGCGGACTTTGTTATTGCTGTTTAAGACACAAATGCGTACTGTCAGTATATTTTTTAGGCAGCAACGGTGCTGAAGGTTTGAAGGTGCGCTATACAAGCCTAACTTAAAGAAAACTGATTCTAAACCAACTATAACTTATAGATCACTTTTATTTTTAAATTTCCTATTCACTCTCCCCCTCCAAGCTGTTAAAACAGATGTGTAGCCTTGCTTGAGGGGCTTGGTCATCCTCTTCACTTGGGCTGTTGGAGATTAAAAAAAAAAAAAAAATTGCACTTTTGTCTTCCTTCTTTTTTTTGGGTTTCAAAATACCCCCCGTTCGCTATCGCAGACACACGGGTGCTCTTAAAGAGAATGTTGACTCCTTATTCCCCCCACTGTGCTTTGATTGGCTGGGAACATGATTAACTATTTGATGTGCGTTAGCACTCGCATGAGACCCGACTTCTAAATCACATTTTCGTGCGCTATTGCAGCGGTTCGCTAACGCTGTCATTTTTGCCCTGGCGATAGCGGCTGCGCACATATTTGCTAAACAGGGCCCAGTGTGGCATAGACTCAACAAGGTACTGGACTTGACAAGTCTCTCCAACCATCTGTTGACAAACATTTTCCCTTCGTTTTGCCTTAGCTGATACACTGATGACCAATGTCAGCCTACCAACATGACTTACCAATCATAAACAGCCATCATCGTTTCTACAGTAGTTAGCTGCGCTTCAAAAAATTTTCTTTAGCATGTTAACACTATCATAAATCATCTAGGAATAATATAGGGATAACATACTATATTATAGTATGTTATCATTAATTCACTAGCAGCAAACACAAATAACAATCACAATTTTAGTGAAAGTATAATGTATAAAAAAGTAAATAGGACTGTCAATTGGGAGTAATTAAAAAAAAAAAAAAAAGCATAATGCCATTTCATAAATACCGACCATTACTTTTCCATGAAAAACAGTAGATTACAGCAGTGACAGGTCTTTTAGTTCTTTCCCTCCACACTAACCACTGGGAGTTATATATTCATTCCTGAATTTTTTTTTTGGTTATATTTTCTCAGGGGCTTGCGTCATATAGTTTATCAGGAAATGAAAAGGTTGTTTTTCAATGTTTCAGGATGCATTTACAGCTAACTTTAAATTATTGTATAACAAATAGGGTAGACTGACATTGTAATTATGTACCATGATCACAAGCATGGGAACAGAATTTCATCTATGTTGTGGAAAAGAGGTAGAGTTAAAAGTTGACAACTGTACGCACTGAACAAAACCAAAACAAAACCATTACTCAAAACACCACAGGACAGCTCATGCTTATTTCATTCATGCAAATAAAGGACACTTCAACGCTGAGAAATACACACGTGTTAGCATATAAAGGAGCCATCCAGGATGGTGCAGAAAAGCTAGGTATTTGAGGAAGATTAAGGGGCAGACTTGGAACCTTTGGTAGAGGCACATGTGGGAGATTGTTGGTAATAGTCCTGCATGGGAACAAACAGCATATCAAGATATATCTTGATTAGAAAAGGGGTGAAAGTCCATTAGTACAAGTTTATGTCCATTAAAGAAAATAAAAAAGAAAGCCTAGTGCTCACACAAACACTTTATTTATTTATTTTAATCTATAGGAGTTGGAACATTATATCAGAGTCTGTGCAGTAATAGAATTTGGGGCATTTGCAGAAGCAGATTTTCAAACCTTCAAGCTTTCTAAAACTGCTTACTTGACTGGCTGCCATGTTTCCTGTTCAAATCCTCTGTGTATAGACTGGGCAATAGAAGACTCCATAAGATCAATGTAGCGGATAACCAGAGGGATAAAATATTCTTGCAAGTGCTTATGGAACTTCCCATTGCAGAGGAGAGCTGTCAGGAAACAAGAAAGAAAGACAATGAAATGCTATCTAAAATATTTACATGCAACCCCCACTGTATCAAACCGCACGAACCAATTCAAAGGGTTTTAGTCAGATAATACAGCAAAGAGAATTATACGTTAGTACAGTGCAATGGAAAGCAATTGCACATTGGTATAGAGCCTTTTAAAACATCTTAAAGCCCTGCAAATAAAATTAAATGAACAAATAATCATGTAAAAAACACCCGAGATGCTGTTAAGTACTGTAGGTACGCACGATTCTTCCAAAACGGGCTAATCATATAATAATCAGTTGATTGAATAAATGAAGTACAGAAAATGCGTTTCCAACATAAACAACCAATTCATAACCTATAATACATGATAATCTGTCACATTGCAAGATTTGGGTGTAGAACAGAAAACTATTTTAAGCAGAGTGTGGGAGGCTGCAGCAGACCTCCTTTCTGCAGTGAATGGCCATGAGTATAATGGAACAATATCAGACAAATGTGAAGGAGCAAGGCATATATAGATTTTTTAGTAGAAACTATAAATCTGATGTGGGAAGAGTTTAAATTACGATAAACCTGGGATAAGCCAGCTTTTTTATTTGTCTTTATTTGACCAGCAGCACTCAGCATGACAAAGTCAAGACAAATCATTAACATAGATAAAAGAAAACAAGACACTGAAATAATCAATTATTGTTGAGTTACATGCATGAACTGGTTTAAAAGAAGACATGTCCTTGAGGGACTAGCAAAGACCTTAATTGGAAGGTTATTCAAATTTTGCACCAAGAAACGGTAAACTTAGACATTACTGGGTTAAGAGATCTAAAAGCAGTGTATGTGTTGGTAATATTTAAGAATGTTTTCTTTAAATTATCTTGTGTTGGCTTTGTCTGAAGTTAATTTTAAAATTTACAAATCGTCATTAGATTTTTTTTTTTTCTTTTACGAAAAAAAACACCACCTACAATTCTAAAACAAGCATGAAACAACTTAACACTGCTCACATGTAATTCAACTAAATACCTTTCTGGTTCAGAAACTTTCTTCTGTGCATTTTTCCTTACTGAGAAAAACTGTGCTAATGACGGTTTGGAGGAAAAGGCTTTTGGAATTTAGCCCATTGTGAAACAGGAACCAGGAGGTACAGAGAAGAAACAAATAAGGTAGAAGAGTAAAATAAATAAATAAATAAAATGGCTAGGATCAATGAACATGATTTTCATTTTTCGGTAGGGGCAACTATACTAAATGATGTAAATTGCAAAGATAGGAGTTGTGATTTGTAAATGGCACTCCCACTAAAAAGAAAACAAGCAGGAGTTTTGGTGGCAGATTGAGTTAGTCCAATTAGTCCCATGTAAGGAGCCTCCAAAGTATCTCAGTTGAAATTCATCTCAGCATCATTTTTACAGTATTTCAAATCTTTTTACAAACAATTGTTTTATCCTGTTTCTAATGACTTATTCAACATCACTCCAACAACCTGAAAACAAAGGCAGAGGAGCATCCATACAAGTTCACCTCAACCACTCCCCATCAAGACCTCCTGGGTCCACTGCTTGCACCAGTTTAATCAGTGGAGCCCACTTCAAGCTCTACTTTCATCCACTAAAGGAGAACATCCCTTTAACTTAAAGCAACCAAGGATCTACAGGGTTACAGTATTATCAACACTAGCTTCAGTACAATTATAATGAACTTCTTTCATACAAATATCTTTTATGTACCTAGAAATATTAAAATACAGATAGGGCGGTATCATTTCACCACATCTCATTACATGTGCGTCTCAAATGTGCATTTAGCAGCTGTTTGAGTTATTATCAATGGCTTCTAACAGTATAATGTTAGAATGTCCTCTATAATGCTATGTTGTAAACCTTGAGATGAGCTTTGTTTTTGTTTGCGTGACATCAGATTTCTATCAGTGATATATATATATATATATATATATATATATATATATATATATATATATATATATATATATATATACACACACACACACACACACACACACACACACACACACACATATAATATATAATGGAGTTAAGCTTCCCAGTGGGATTTTCACATTTTCATTTCCTAATGAGGATTTTTTTGATAATGAGAGTTGACTTTAGAAGTCATTCTGGGCTCTATTATGACTAATTTGACTCCACTTCACTCTCCTTGTTAACTATTAACACTAGCCTTTTTATCCTCCTGAGGTTGCTTCTTTGTTTTACTCATTTTTTTTTTTTTAGATGGAATTTGGTTTGTAAATAGTATTCAGAACAATAGTTTGTTAAGTACTGTATCATTACAAACATCTTTTTTTTTTTAGGTCAATTGATCTAAATGGTGTGCATACAAACAACGCCACAGTTTAAATCATCAAAAGAAACTTTGTTAGAGCCAACACCTCTGTCAGACTGTGTGTGAGTCTCTGAAATATTTAACACTAAGCAAAATTCCAGGTTTCTTCTTATTTCATTATTATCTAGTTATTATATAAAGTAGTAGCCCTAGATGTCTTAGTTGCGATTCTAGATATTATAGTGGCATTACATCACTAAGTGAAGGTTACAAATTAAACACAGTACTTTGTGTACTGTAGGCTTATATGTATTGTGATATAGCCCCCAGTCTTGTTTTTCCCTAACTAAAAGGTTGATATAGCCCCCTACTTGTTTTTCCCTAACTAAAAGTTAGGATGGCTAAGCCATTTTACCAACAAAATCGCTCCTTTAATTTACCAGGATAGACAAAGCCTTCACTGGTTTTCTTTAACTAAACTAGACAGCTAAGCAAAACATATACTCTTCAAGAATACACACAGTACTTCCTCTTGTTATGAGCTCCCTGGCAGTCCTCTCCCTAATGGAGCTTCAAGATCCCTTTTTATATCATGTGGTTGTTCCCAATTAGCACCAATTATCTCACTTGGGAACCAGCCACATTCTCACATGTATATGGCAGGGATAAGAATTAACCCCATCCCTGCCAACTACCCCAAAACACATTAACCCAACACTTTATTTACAGGCAAGGCTCTGCCCTGACACAGTGTACTTACTAAAACTATAACTGCTTTGTTAGGATTGGTATTATGTCCCAGTATTAAACAAAAAAGCACCAAAACAACACTAATTGCTATGCCTTGTCATTTGAAACGTTTTTGCTTCATTGCTATTCCCTGTTTGTTTATAAGGCAATTGAAATTGTTATGATTGTAACAGACATAAATAAACATTTAAAAGTGAAAATCCTAGATCAAATTATATCATATTTACTTAAATTACTACCCATGTACTTTATTTGAATAATAATGCTGTACAAATCAATCAGCCTCCCCACTAGTGATATGTTCTTAGACAGGAAATCACCATGAACCTATTTTTCTGAACATCCAAATATACAATAAATTACTTCAACATTTCTCAAATTATTATCTTCAGTTAATGAAGGACATATAGGTGTGCAATTGATCACTGTACATTTATGTACCTCTTCTTTCTGTCAGTGTCCATAAACTATATTTAATATACATTGAGGTTCAACAAATTGATCAGTAAAGCAACTATCATTTGTAAAAGTAATTATAGGGTAACTGACTCATTTTTTTGTGGCATTCACACTTGCATGCAGGGACACAAGATCAAAAAGGAGGATCGTTAACTGTATTAATCAGAAATTTATTAAGACAACAAATGTGTTTGATGAGGTGCTTGCTGTTGGCAACGCCACTGACACCAATCTCGTGATACTCAATTCTCATGATATATTAAATCAGACTACAAGCAATCCACACACACACACACACACACACACACACACACACACACACACACACACACAATATTCTTTTTTCTTGGTTGTCTATTTTAGTTGCTATAGATCTGATTGTCCTGGATCTTGTTATTTTCCTAAAACCCTACAACACATTTATTCAGTTGGTATTCTAAAGTAACATGTATTCAAATAAACACATAAATAAACAAATAAATAAATAGTACTTTATTTACGGTGACTCTGATTACACGGTTACCATTCTTAGTAAAAGTTTGATAAAACAAAGTTCAGTCATAATTTACTTCCTTAAACAAAAACAAACTTCTAGCTCCTGAACAACCTGGCTTTCTCCCAGAAATCAAAACAAGTGATGGCATTTCAAGTGTGTTGGATAAGAGCCTAAGAAGAACTAATGTGTACCTGTACCTTTAATATGGATATGATGTACCTGACCACCTTGTTTCAAGCCATCGGCCACAATGCTGCTGGGTTAGCTAAGGTCTCCAGTATTATCTTGCAGATGGATCACATATTGTTAATTCTGATTTGACAAATTACCAAATGAAGCCCTGTCATCTTGGATACAATATTGTTTACAGTATATAAAACTCAACAGCTTTAAGTATCACTTATGTGCAGATAACACTATTCTGTACTCTATTGACAGAACACCCCAGATGGCACTTGGACACATGCAAAAAGCTTTCAATGTTTTAAATAAATGTTGTTACCAAATGCAAAACTGAGTTTCCATGCTGTTCAAGAGAAAAATAACTCAGTAAACATAATTGATAGCAAATAAGATTACTGCATGTTCCAATAATATTAATACAGGATTAATGCATGTTCAAATAAGATTAATACAGGACTAATGCATGTTCCAATAATATAAATACAGGATTAATGTGTGTTCCAATAAGATTAAAACATGATTAATGCATGTTCCAATAAAATTAATACAGGATTAATGCATGTTCCAATAAGATTAATACAGGGTTAATGCGTGTTCCAATAAGATTAATACAGGATTAATGCATGTTCCCATAAGATTAATACAGGATTAATGCATGTTCCCATAAGATTAATACAGGATTAATGCATGTTCCGATAAGATTAATACAGGATTAATGCATGTTCCAATAATATAAATACAGGATTAATGCATGTTCCAATAAGATTAATACAGGATTAATGCATGTTCCAATAATATAAATACAGGATTAATGCATGTTCCAATAAGATTAATACAGGATTAATGCATTTTCCCATAAGATTAATACAGGATTAATGCATGTTCCAATAATATAAATACAGGATTAATGCATGTTCCAATAAGATTAATACAGGATTAATGCATGTTCCCATAAGATTAATACAGGATTAATGCATGTTCCAATAATATAAATACAGGATTAATGCATGTTCCAATGACGTTAAACCAAGATGTGTAAATCAAAATAAATGTAGGTCAAATAATGTAGATTCTGATAAACTTAACAGTTTGTGCGACGCTCTATACCGTAGACATTTGAATCACAATTGAATGACATTTTCTCACACTACTGTTACATATTTAAGTGTGATACACTTAAATATGCGTCTATATCTCTGTCATCAGTGACATGTATCTCCTCTGGGAAAAGTAATGTACTAAAAAGTTAAACTAAATGATAATTTCATTTTTTTATTTTATAGTTTTAAAAACCAATTACATCCTGTTATGGCATTTAAAACTAATGTGATAAGTGCTTGTTACGAAAAAATAAATTGTTAATTAAACTAGTTAAAGCATGCTTTTATTATCTTTACATAGCCCACTTCAGTAATTATACAACAGAAAAAATGTTGTAAATAGTTCAGGCTGCTTGAACTGCTTCTAATTAAATTTACAGTACTAGGAATCTCAGCCAGTTTGAAACACGTTCACTTTCTGAGCTGCAGGCCTCAATGACACTTTTTGGAGAAAAAATGCTTTAACCTCAAAAGAAAAATTGTGTTTGCTGTTTAAACACAAATGTATAAAGATGCAGTCATTTGTGTCTGAAGAAGTACCCAAACATGTATGGATATTAAAAATAAATAAATAAAAAATATATATAAAAAAGACACATTTTTGGTAACAATTATTTTTGGTACTATGCTGTAAGAACAATGGGAGAGCAAATAATGGGTACCTGAACCCTTTGTGACAGTACAGTAGGCTAACTCAGGTCAATCCTGAAATAAAGGTGAGGGCACTTAACTAAGACAGAAACACATTACCGAAAACAAATATACATTTAGTTTGTGATGCAGTTTCATTTAATCAGTGCTGTGATAATAGTTGAGAGATTAAAGCATTAAGAATGTAATTTACATTTCTTTAACAAACATGATTTCTAGTTTAAGCTATTGGTTTCAATGTTGCAGGATTAGTTATGGTTTCCAGTATTATCTTGCAGATGGATCACATATTGTAAGCTACCTTAGCTACTATATTCTTAACAGTTTATAATGGTGTGTGTAAAACTGCATCACTTATATGCAGATAACAAAACACCCCTGATGCAGATGGACATGCAAAAAGCTGTTTCAAAATCATCTGGGGCCTTGTAATGCCCCCAGTCATTATGATGTGCTGAACTATCACACCACCTGTTGTACAATAATGATTAAGTAAAATACATTTGAAACATTTGAACTGATTTACATTACATTGATATTATGATTATAATAAGGAGCTACTGAAAGAAAGTTTACTTACTATCATTTCTTAGGTAGTTATTGAGGAGCTGGAAAAGTGGAAAACTATCCCAGGAGTCTTGAGGCTGTGCCGCAAGCGAGGCATCCATGTCAACAGCATACAAGGCCCAAAATATCTCTGCGTGTTCAGCCATTATTTCTGGCCACCAAGCAAAGGCCTAAAGAGATACATGAAACAATCTTCTTAAACCAATGGAAGAGTAAATAGTATGGACAAAATCCTTCAAACAAACCGTCCACTGTAAACAGCCTGCAATCTACAAGCGCAAATCTGCAAGCCAGGGAAACAAACTAGTCTTCTATTTAACATATGCTATCTCCATGGGGCTCCTTCAGCTGATAAGCATACACAAGCACAATAAGCTGCTGCTGGTTCAAGTACCTCCAGGGGTTACTATTTATGAGTATAGACCTGGCCACTTTGGAGAAGGTTCAGGACATTATTAATTTACACATGAATCATGCATCTTGAAATGTCTTTTTAGCGTTGTGTGATTACGTAAAATGGCACAATATCTGTAAAAGATTACCAGGCTGAATCTAATTAGAAAAGAGTCAGTGTCACTTGTAAGAGGGCTAATTCTGTATGCAAAATACTTATTTACCTATTTAATATAATATGATGTATGCTCTAACAATCCCTATAGCTGTTTCTGATTAGGTTATTTAATTTACAAGACCACGTCATTCAGAAATACACCCTTTAGAAGTCTTTTCAGAAATGTCCAGTGATTGAAAAGGGTCATTAGTTATTGTCAGGTCATTATTATTATACACTGTAATAAGATATTAAACAGATATGAAAAAATATCCCTTTAAACCACAATGATCTCTACCAAGAATTTCTTTTTTTCTTTTATATTTTTAAACTCAATTACCTTTCGCTTGGACTTTGTGAAATCTGTGACAGATCTAACACGCTTATTTTTTTTTTTTTTCTGCCTGAAGCGTTGACCAGTAAATACATTTTCTCCTAACAATGGACAGGCCAGAAGAAACTATTTCCTTGAGCGTTTTCCCGGAAGACTCTGGACACAAACAGATCCTCCAGTCGGTCCTTTAGGATTAACAGCTATTTACATCTTCATAGAGTTCATGGTAGAGTTCATGCAGGGAGAAATCAACCATTGTAAATGGTGGGCGGGTGGGGGGGGGGGGGGCGCACAGAAACAACACTGAATCAGTGACAGGTTCGATGCAAGCTAATGGTGCAAAATACTGATAGCAGAGGCAAACAGGATGAAAGCAATCTACTATATGATGCTTGTAATATATCTGTCTTAACTCATAGATATTACTGTACATATACTGATATTTATTAATTGTAATCATCTGCAAGGAAACTTTCTTACCCAATATACTGCAACCAACTTGCTTTCATTTTAAATACCTAAATTATACTCCTGCTAAATGAGGTAAATTTAGACTAACACATTTCCTAACGCAACTGTACTTGTTTTTTGTATGCATTAGCATTTATATTGGTAATACAAGCTGAAAAAGAACATTTAAGTGCAAAATTACAGTGATTTAATGTCTGTGCAAAAAAAAAAAAAAACACAGTTAAATAGTATTTGTAAAGTGTTTGAAATTCATAAAACAATACTTTATTCACAAAAACATAATTTTTTAAATAACGCTCAGTGTCATTTCATTTTCTGTCAGGGCCTTAGGGAAAATGAATGAATGCTTTAATTGACACTTGAATATATAAAATCAGCATAGATAAACACGTTAGTGATAAGACCTTCTGAAAAGCATATTTACAGCTTTTGCTTCATCCAGAGAACTGTCTGTTAGTGAAAGTAAAGTGCTTTTATTTTTTTCTTTTGAAACCCCTCCTTGAAATGTATTTGCTGTCTGATGCTTGTTGGAGCTCAACACAGTCTGTCATGTTTTTGAAGCTTCAGACTGCAATATAGGTTTAAAGTGAATGTTACCAAACAAAAATCACTGGAATGGCACTTTCAGGTAGTTCACACATAACAGGATGGGAAGAATGTCATGGCACTGAACATAACAGTAGCAAAACATACCTCTCTTCCCTGCACGAATCCATGTGTTTATTTTGAGTAAAAGGAATACAAAAAAAAGTTACAGATCATCATGTAAGACTGTCAATCTGTCCTCTTTTCTTTAAATAGTGACAAGCAGTAATACATATATGTATAATAAATTAGATGTAGTGTTATGTATTTCGAGTTTCAGTTCAAACCTATAATTTACTTTATAGCATTTATTACAAAATATGCAAATTAATTTAGTAGAGACAAAAGTGAGAACGAAATACATTGCTGTGGAAGGAATATCCGAGTGTAACCTATACGTTAGAAGGTGTGGTTTTGGGTAAGCAAATCATAGTTGTAATGCATACGTTCAAGTAAAGTGGGCAACATTGAAGATATAGGTAAATTAAATCATTCAAACTGAAATGCTTATATATACAACTGCTTTTTTAGACAATGTAAGAATATCAAAACCTTCTAAAAAAGGGTTTATATAAAACATGTATCTTATATGTATAGATCCCTTTGCCTACAGCTAAAAAAATAAATCTATAACATTGAAATAGAGATTAAAATAATAGCTGGCTACTGTATTCTAATGTTTGGCTGGAAACAGTAGTAAAGCTTAAATAATGTAATATTAATTTAATAAGTGCAAAAAACCCCAGGGATGTTTCAGAGAAACTGGCAGATTATTTATATCTTTTCAAAAATGTTCCAATACCACAGAAGAAAAACATATCAGATAAGGAGACCTGCATGTCTGTTTTAAAATCTGTGCTAATTTGAAAAAGATGCTTTATAAATTACACTTGTCTTTTGCTTCAAAAGAAATTAAACATCACACATGTCCAGTGTGAAAAAAAAAAAAACAGAGTTAAATTGAACAGATGTTAGTAAAAAAAAAAAAAAAAAAAAAAAAAAGTCTGCACTGCACTGCACTCCTGTTGATTAAATCACCTACGCAACATCTGTAAATTAGAACTGATACATTTTGTATTTTACCAAACCCTACTTCCCTTATCCCCTGCTTGGCTGGGTATGCCAAACGTCACCGCTTTAGAAGCAACCAGCTGTGGAATCAGGCTATGGATGTTCTCCTATTCTAACCAGCCAAAGCATCAGGACACATTCAGAAGAGTTAGCAATCAACACAACTGTGCTCTACGTAACATTCTCTTACAACATATTCATTGTAGAACTGAAAAATAACGAAAAGGTGATGTGCATTTTCCAATAGCTTTAAAAACTGCCCCCTGTATGCTTTAATTACCTAACTTGAAAGACAGAAATATATAAATGGTGAAAGTGATCAGTAAACTCAGCAACTCTTCATTCATTACCTCTGAATGATGCTCTTCATTCTGTTGTAGTACTTCAATGCACAGCTCCCCTAGTCGCATAACATCCTCTAGTTTTTTAGCAGGAGCAGCTTGGTTCATAGTATCTAGATTCAAATTCCCATAAAAAAAAGCTGTTATGCTTCCAACTGTAAATATAAAACATCAACCAAAAGTAATAAACAAAAGACAGACATCAACCTTAAGTGAATTGCTTTATAAACTATTACTTTCAAATAATAATAATACATTTGTTCCTTGTAATATTGACATATACAGTAGGCCACAACTACATCATTTCCTGATCCCAATCTTTTGAAAAATGTTTTGCTTTATTTAAAACTACACACACACACACACACACACACACACACACACACACACACACACACACACACACACACACACTACTTCTTGCTATGAATCTCTATTTTTAAAGCATGCATTTCATAGGAAACCAAACTAATATATGGCAATGTGCTACTTCATTTTCACATTGACTACATACACTTCATCATTTTTCAGGCTGTGTATGTGAAGTGTGTGCTCAACAGCATAGACATCACTAAAAAGCATCCAAAGGGTAAACATGGAAATATGTTTTTCACACAACATATTTAAACCAA
This sequence comes from Polyodon spathula, assembly GCF_017654505.1. Taxonomy (NCBI): domain Eukaryota; kingdom Metazoa; phylum Chordata; class Actinopteri; order Acipenseriformes; family Polyodontidae; genus Polyodon; species Polyodon spathula. The sequence continues at coordinate 19,995,256 of NC_054540.1, read as the reverse complement.
CTTTGAAAAGGATGCACCATTTTATAAATAAATAAAAGGGTCTGTACTTTAATTTAAAATACGTAATTTAGATAATGAATGTGGTTTGGGTATTTCTTATTCTTATTTTTATTATGTTAACGTCACATAATGAGAACCAAACAACTTCCCCTAACAAGTGCCCTTAAATAAAAGTACATTAGTTTGATTCTAGTATTGTACATGTTTCACAAGTTAATAAATGACGAGAGCAAATGCTTTAAATATATCACCCACAAGTCTTGTTACAGTTTAGTTACAGGATATGTTGTAAACAGTTAATAATACATTGCTAAATGGTTAAAGCATTGCAGTGTTATAAAACATGTAACTAAGCCATTATAAAAAAACCTTGTTTAAAAAAAAAAAAATCTTTCATTAAACTGATTAAATTGTTATCCTTTGGTAAATCAGAAACAAATTAAATATGATAATGAATATTTATCAATAAAAGCAGAATGGCATATACATAAAAAACACAATTGGTATAATACAATAAATATTCATTGTAGATTTATTTATTTATTATTTATTTATTTTTACAAAATGATTTAAATGAGCAGAGTAGAATTCTTAGAAAAATATTTCCTTTGGCGCCCAACAATTGATGATAACCCCTCAAGCGATCAATTTTAAATTGGAAACTTTTATTAAGAAAAAAAAGGAGAGCTAATCTAGAATGAGTTCATATAATAAAAGGGCTAGAAAGAATGTAACAGGGAAGTGTTATGCAGGGATTCCCACTCAAGCAGGGTCCCAGGAGGCAGATAAGCTTAGTGAATAGGAAAAGGTTCTGTAGTTCACCAGCTGAGATTTTAATGAGACACTTGCAGCTGAATTTGCTCAGGTTTTTTCAGGAAAGGGGAAAGAAAAAGAAATACTTTTTCTTCTTCTGTTCCGTTAATAGACCTACTAGTTCTTTCTGACATTTTCAAGTCTGCACAATGTACAAACCTTCTATTTTAGCGTACTCTGTGAGTCGGGAGTAATTGATCAGAGCAGCTCTCTCGAGACATTTGCGTATCACTTTCTTCATATCGTCAGGCGGCACAGGGGTGGAAATGTCCTTCATTAAAACCTAATGAAAGAGGAATTAATTGATATACAGTAAATTGTTATTACTGATACTCTTAGTTCATATGCCTGTCAGTGGTGTCATCCTAAATCTGAAGATATGGGAGCACCACTAAAATACAGACTTTCTTAAACAAGAATTATTCTACAAATTCACATTTTATTTCTACACTAAACTTCAAGTAACACATATAATAGGTAATGCACTTATCTAATTTCTACAAGTATTTCCACAAAGTGTCTTTCTTCATCTTGTCAGAATGCTTTACTTGATTTACGTGGCTTCAATTTGAAATTTTACCCCCTGTTGCATTTTGATTTGATTTTATCAAAGTGGTAGCATATGACCATGTTTTGTTAATGTGAAAAGCCACAAGTTAACAAAGGAAATAACTCCCGCTTGGCTACTCTTAAAATTAACAAATACATTGATATGCCTTTAAATACTATGATAAATCTAGCCCTACGTATTTAGCAGTGATGGTGTATTGGCACTTTTCACATATAATGAGGACAACAATAATCAAGCCAGTTCGCTTCCTTCACTGTAAACTTTGTGTGGGGAGTTTATATGGGCTCAGGTGCAAAAAAAACCCTTGCCCTCAATCACCCCCTGTAGTCTAAAAAAAGATACTAATTGCAAAAAGAAAATACAAACAACTGTTTAGCACATCTCTTACTGTCTTGAGATACCAGACAGATATAATAATAATAATTTTTATTTTTATATATCGCCTTTCATAGTGGACCACCATCAGAAAGAGCTTTCAAGACTAGGGTGTGTGAGCTATGCATCAGCTGCTGAGTCACTTAAAACAATGTCTCACCCGAAAGACAGAGCACAAGGAGGTTAAGTGACTTTCTTAGGGTCACACAGTGAGTCAGTGATTTGAACCAGGGACCTCCTGGTTATAAGCCCTTTTCTTCAACCACTGGACCACACAGCCTCCTAGGGTTTCCAACCTCATTAAATTCCAGCTTAACTCATTAGATATTATATCTTTCCTTTAATATTTTAATAAAACTAAAAATGGTATAAAATCACCCTCAAAATGCATGAACAATCCTGCATTTGACATACTGTACTAAAAAATGTATGACTTGAACTAAACGGTCATTGGGCTCAGCAACAGACTGTTGCCGACATGGACCCTTTGTGACATTTTCATGTGTTATTGTAGGGTAGCAGGATTTGGAATCCTATAAAAATGAATGGCAGAGAGAGAGAGAGAGAGAGAGAGAGAGAGAGAGAGAGAGAGAGAGAGAGAGAGAGAGAGAGATTCTAAAATACTTTGCATGCATCTTTATAATTGTGGTGGACAAAATAAAGCTTTCCCCCCAAAACACCCACCCACAGGAGATTTAGAAGTAGAATCATTCATGAGCGCACACTGGCATGTTTTGCAGAACCACTGGATATTAGCAGACCTGTGAGCAAAATAATTTGCTAGCACATATTAGCATGATTTACATCAAACACTTTTCTTAGACTCAATTCAATTTATTTTCTTCCATTAATCTTACTGTTTCTTTATAATATTTTAAAAAGTCTCAGGAGATTATGGACCTATTCTATTTTTAATTTTTATTTTTTTTAATAACAATTTATTTATTTATTTATTTATTTTAAACATATGTTTTTATGAACCAAATACAGTTTGATAATCATTAAACTGACTTCTTACTTATCAAACCTTTGGATAAGTGGTAAGAAATGACCCTCACTGTAACTAATATACAACCATTTCAACTTGGCTCATTTCAACTTCAGATCATTTTAATTTAAACACACAGGCAGTATAGTGCTTACCTAAACTATGAAGAGGGCATTGTGTTATTGTGTTGACATTTCTACTGGAACATCAGCATTCTGTCGATTCCAAGGGACTCATTTTAGCTGGCTTCTATTTTAATTGGGTTATTGGCATATCTCCCAGTCAGATACTTTCAATTGATACCAGCACGCTAGGCTGTACTCTATCCTCATCTAACAATGGCTTTTAAATTAGATAATAAGTACCTACTCTGAAGAATTGGTTAATGCTGTCAATAAGTTAGTTTAATCACCATGTATTCTGAGCTGTTTCTTTTCCATGTGACAAAAACAAAACAAAACATGGGGAAATGCAGGACGATTGAAAAGAAAAATACTCACTCTTTCAAGCAAGGAAAGTGTAGCTTTTAAAGCTCCCTCAGGACGCCCAAAGGGGAAACAATACCTGTAAAATAATGTGAATTTTATTATTTTTTATTATTTGGGAAATTAAGAATGAATCATAAATAGTTCAAATGAATAGATTGTTGAAGTATTATTTTGTAGAGCAACTTCAAAACATGAGTACTGACAGCACCTACCTGCATTCTCTCGTTCAGTGTCATTCATGCAAACCTTCTCGTGCCATATCTGCCCTTAAACTTTGCGTTGCTCTATTGTATTGAGCTGGGTCTTTGGTCAAATTCATGTCATTCTTCTGCTGGCATATCACCATTGCCTGTCTATGCGAGAGCCCCTATGCTCTAACATCGCAATCAGAATTACGCTGGTTGTAGTTAGTCCAGGTGCCAGATCTTAAATTAAATTCTAATGTAATTTAATGTGGGATTTAATGTCATAATAATGTCATAATAACCACGTTGTCCCAATGAATTTGATGTTATAAATCTGTTCAATAAACCTGACTACTTCAAAATAGTTTTCCTGATCAGTTTAAACTATATATTGAATCTCCCAGTGCTACAGCAGATGTCAAGCCAACTGGCCACAAACAGCTCCTGTGCCACTGAAATGGCAAAAAGGATTATGATTGTAATCATGTTGGCTGTTGTGAAGGGGTTAATAATAGGTATAGTACCATCTAATGGGGGCCACGGGAGCAATGACATTCTATATATTTTTTTTCTATTAATAGTGAAAAGCAGGTCCGGGCAGCAGCTGTAACTGTAGAAAAATCAAAGTGTAGCAAGGCAGTATTGGTGGACTGTCAATCAAAGCAGAAATTCACAAATCCGAGCTAACAGATTGCCTACCTGTAGGCAGGATGTAGAGAGAGAGCTCTGACAATAGGGCAGTGTTAAGGTCATGTGATCACACTGCTGGCAGAGGTCAAAAGTGCGCTGAGTATTAATAAAATTACAATATGTCGAATCTGTTAGCAAAGAATAGGTTTTGTATAAAGAATAAAGTATAAAGAACAAAAATGACAGCTAAAGGAATTTGAATGCATTTATACTGTGGGCTCAGTTTTGAGGTGGTGGAATGGGTTTTTTCTTTTGTAGAAATATTTTCATACTAACTTTTGTACTGGATAACGTTCATTTAAAAATTCAATTCATGCTTATGATGAATATGTTTTTGTAACTTAGCTATTAACTATAAAAATATTGAGCACTTTGATGTATGTTTCAATATTAAATCAAGTTATTAATCAAACTGATAAATCTTGCTACACACCGGTAATTGATTTATTGATTTATTATTTTATTGATTACTGGCTCATTCAAAGTCATCTTAAAATAACCCTGGAACATGTTTTTTTTGGGAAAACAATAATAATAAAAATGTTTTTTGACTGATTCAAATTTCTCTGCATATGGATATATTTTCATAAGCTTTCTTTTGGTTAAGTGGTGGAGCTGCACTCTGTGATTTATTTTGGTGGGGGGGGGATGTTGCAAGCCAACTGAATGTGATTTTGCAAGTTGTATTTGGTCGTACAGAGCTGTGCCGAAAAAAATAACTTATGCAAGGCTCTTGTTTCGCTCTGTGTTGCGCGCATTCATCTTTTTTAGGCATGACAGGTCAACATGAGAGGTAACAGTTGGACGTTTTAGTTAGTGTTCAGAAATTAGGATATAAGAGATATGTTTTTGTGCACGTTGTACTGGTTTTACTCAAAAGTGATTCCTGTTCAGGTATTTATGAATGGAAATAATAAGAGACATGCACTTGTTTAGATGACCAAGAAAAATAACAGCATTTCTAAAATTTTCAATTATACAAAAGGTGCCTAATTTAAAGGTTTGACAAAAATGTCTGTTTAGTTTTTGCAATTTAATTTATTTACTAAAATGTAAATAAATTAATAAAAGTGTTTCAATTTTTTTTTTACTCACAACATTAATTAAAATGAATAAAGGACAGTTTAGATTAGGTTTATTTATACTGTTACAGGTTTAAACATAACAAATGTTTTTAATTTGACATTTTCCCAAGGAGTGCTAATTGTGGGCCATAGTGCCCAATGCAGCTGAACAGGTGGCCTTGGTTTAAAAAGTTTGGGAACCCCTGGTCTAAAATATATTAATTTAAAAGCTTTAAATTCAGAAACTATGTGGGCAGGTGCAGATTTTATCTATTGAAGGGTCTTTCACTTGTACCTATTATTTTTCCATGTGCTGACACTCCAACGCTGTCCCTTGGGGGTATTAACAAATTAGCAACATAGCCTTAATCAGCATCAGTGTGTTGCCCCTAATCCTTTTTTTTTTCAAATGAGCTACATGTTTTTGCTGTTGTATTTCCCTCCTACAGCCTGGTCCTTCTCAAGATATTTACATAATCCATACACTCTTTATCCTATTGTTTACTCCCATTAGCCTGTTGGCGAGAGGCTGTTTATGAATGAATGTTGCTGATCCCAACATTACATTCCCTGATTCCAATCCATGGGGGCCTCCACTGAAAGTGTCCTAAGGAGCTCTTCACAATTTATGATACGCAAAAAACAGAAGCAACAAACAAGGGAGATTAATCCTGTTACAAATAGATTAAATAAAGAGGCTCAATGTTAACTAGCATTTCATCTTCTCAAAATATACATCTTGTTTTTTCTTTCTATATTAAATGAATATGCCTACTCCATGGAGGGTAGATGACAAATTGAGAGAAATTATTCGTATAACCTTATAATTTTTTTCTTCATTTCTCTCTATGAATTCACCCCGAGCATGCATTTTAAAATGTCTGTTTTGTGTTTTTCTTCTATTCATGTTCTGAACTTGGGAGAGCAGTTACATTTTAATCCTGAAGCCATTGTGTTAAGAGAGGCTATTTACTGGTCTGTTCCTAACGCACAAAGGAGTGTGCTACATACACTGCATTTAAAATTTTATATTATGTAGGTACAGGGGTAGGGGTTGATTCGTGAACTTAAAAACCTACTAATTGCACTGTACTGTACAGAGCAAAATACAACAGTTGTGCTATTTATCCTTCATCGCTAAAATGTACGGCATTTCAGTTTTTTGACAAGTCCGTCCATTGCTGGTTAATGTGCTACATTATATTGTGTAAGAAAGTACCTGAAATGGACAATCTGGTTTTCAAGAAGAGACAAAAGTCTGCTTTTTATGTCTTCAAATCGTTCTTTTTCTTCGGTGGTCACTGTTCCAATCCCATCAGGTCTGTAAAATGAATTCAAAGAAACTGCATTGGTACAGAAGAAAGGATTGTGGCATTCTGAATATTACTGACTATTTTGTTTTAATATTTCTGACATTCTGGCAGAAATATACCACAGTACTGTATACAAAATCGTACTCTTTGAAGAGCTGAGCTTGTGTTTAAAGGTAGTATGCATTACTTAATAATGTTTAAATCAGTAACAATAAAATGTAGATCAAAATAACACATACAACTACAATAATACGTTAAGTGGCGAAAGAACATAGTACAAAAAACACTGCCCTAAATACCTTTGATTTTCAGTTAAATCCACATTTAATTTGTACCTATGCTTAACACCCACTTTTCCTCTCACTGAAACTGCAGTTAATCAAAAACCCTACTGACTGAGAAACACTAATCCAAGCCAAAGAAAAGGAAAGCGATTTCGTATTCTTTCCTTAGAAAGACCTGCACATGATGTGAACTTTGTAAGCTAAGAGGTGCAATGCGGTTGGGGGATTTTCTGAGCATTTGCACAGACTGAAAAGTAAATCTCTTTTCATGCAATCTTAAAGTGGAAGCTCCCTGCTTAGCCCTCCTCATTGCAAACAGCCTGCTGTGAAATAAAGCCCTCTAAATCTGCAGTTACTCCACCACAGGAGAAATATTACACAAAGGTCACAGATACAATGGTTTCTCACACATCAGTAATCAACTGTGTATAACATATATCTATCTGTACATTGAATGCATTATCTATGCAAACCAAAAAAAAAACATAATAAATCAGAACAATAGTGACAGCCCATAACCCCAACCTTGACAAAAAACAACCAGGTTTTTAATGTTTTTTACAGCACACAATACCTTTAACAGCATATTTTTCCCCAAAACGCCATTTTGATATGCCCTGTAGAGCAGCAGGTTTAAGTATTGCCTATTAATTTCCACTCCAATCTTTTACTTAAGTGGTTTATTAACCATGTATTAAATGTCACTACATGCAGTGAACAGAGGTTTGCAAAAGAGCAGGTTACCAGTTTTAGACGGAGCAGTTTGGTGTTATTTAAGAAATAAATTAATTAATAAGAATTATTTAGAATACCTTCATCATTTTGTGGTACCCAATTAACCCACCTGTCACGTCAAGCATCATACCCCCTTTATTTAATTTCATCTTCTTCCTTCTGCTACATTTTAATTCCATGTTTTTTTTTTTATTTTATATAGTTGGTACAACCTTAATAAATAGAAATGTGGTGCTGTTTTCTTTTCATTACAAATAGCTAGATCAACTTGTAAATCACACTTTCACATATTTGTATAGCAAAGTTATATTGAGAGAATTTTAAGACGATGGTAATGCATTATCAACATTCAAATCTGTCACTGTGACCCTGTTAGATTTTTTTGGTAATTACTTAAAATGCTACCTGTTGCACACAATTCCTTTCAGTTCAAATTGTGTGTTAAAAAGAACTAAAGACCTGTATCAAAAAAGAGAAATTAGGTATGACTCTTTTGAAAGAAAGAAAGAAAGAAAGAAAGAAAGAAAGAAAGAATGAAATGTTTACACCCCTGTTTGGTTCTATCTATGTATTGTACAATTAAGCATTACCATGTAACTTGTGCAACATAAAACATAATCAAATAATTTGGTATAAAATCTTGAGTATGCATAAAAATAAGTAGCTTTTCAAAGTCTAAGCATCACTCATAAATCCTATCAAACTTCCCATAATCCTCCACTGCAGAGTTCACTAGAACAAGACAACAGGTCAGGAACAACTGTATTGTCCTAATGAAATGAAGCACCTATGTTTGAGCACGGATAATACTGGCCTGGCGTTGAGAGGGTCGTGACAAGTTAATCAGCTGCTTAGATAGAGGAATTACCTTCCTCTTCTTCAGCTGCGTTTAAAGGGCAAGGGTTACTGAATCTTAGTTCATTTTTATTATTACTATTATTTGAATCCTTCAGTTCCAATGGCTGTGAGACATCCATAAACTCTGAAGTGATGGTTTCAGCAACAACAAAATCAAACCAAGAAGAATCTGATGTAATATTAGCAAAACAGCAACTTAAATAAATCTGATGTGAATGAGCAAATGCGAGTTACTATTATTTTTTCTTCTCTTTAGGTCTAGTACATGTCACATCCCCTTAAAAGATTGACAGCTATGGATGGAAGTGCTGCAATGTTTAAGTACATTTCACCTTCATGGTTGAATGTCAGGGGGGATTGAAGCCTGAAGGGATGGGGTAAATAGTTCTGTCATATGTAGCTTCCCCATAGCAAGTGACAGATACGACAGAGAGCGCTATAGGTACAGAAAGTGACAAGTGAGAAAGGTAAGCTTGCACAATGTCACTCCTGTCAACCTGCGCTACAGCTCCTCTCAGTCACTTCCGGGGAATCTGTCACTTTACTCTGTCGGTTTGCCATCATGTCTGAAACAAAACTGTCATATCATATGCTCAGGTCTCTATTTCTCGAATACTGGGAGATAAAGCGAAGCTTCACCTTTTCAGTTACATTACCTAAGTGTTATCAGTTACAGAAACCCTAAAGTAAGATTGTATTAGTTTACTATAAAATACAGATAACAAGGTCAAAAAAGCTTCTACATTCGATTTTTGTGAAATATGAGGGGTAGCCGTATTGAAATATAGACTAAACTTTTGAATAGAGTAGATTTGAAAAATAAATATTATTAATAATAATAATAATAATAATAATAATAATAATAATAATAATAATAATAATAATAATAATAATAACTGAAAGGGATACTTTACAGTTCAGATCAAATAAAAATATAGTATCACTAGCAGTAGCTTGTGGCAATTAAAAATGACAAATCAAACCTACAGGTATGTGATTCTCACATACACATTGCACTGGCACCACCTCATATCTCAAATTGCATTTCAGACTTCATATTTGGAGGAAAATATTCTGGTGAATTTGATCTTGAGCTCCAACCTAATATGGCTGCTATACTAAGGCCACGTGCCATTAGTACACAGCTGTATTCCATGACTATCTTAGTCGATTTTGAGGATATTACCCTAAATTAATTAGTACATGTAGTTTTAAACTGAAAAGCATTCACCCTAAAACCAAGAAAATTGTTTTGCAGAATAAACTGAATCATGCAAAAATAACCTAAAAGATAATTGAACCTTTTCATGGTTTATAAAATCGTTTTTATTCCCCAAAATGAGTCGATTTGACTATTTTAGAGCAATTTTTGTAATTAGATGTGGTACAGCAGAAACAAACAAAAAGGTTAATCAGCACAAACATTCTAAATTGTATTACATATTTGACCAGAAATTAGATTAAGTACTCTCACAAAACTATATTACAAATAATTGGATTCCAGCACGCCTGTCACAATCCTATTTGTATCTGCATCTCGTAGCTTTGCTACTGCAATAAAAGGATATTGGCAATGGTGAGCTATCAAATACGAGGTAGCATAGAATTGATATATAATAGACCATTAATCAGTTGACGAATATATAGAATACACATATTTGAAAAACGTAAACATGCTCATTTCAATTCAGGTTCCAGAATGTGTCCTGTTTTATTGAAAAGCCTTGAACTTCAGGTTTAATAACAATCTAAGTTCATTTTCTTTTTTAATTAAATAATTATCATGCCTTTTTAAATGTGCAGCAATGCAATTATTTTCTTTAAAGACACACTCTGTAAGCACAAGGTCATTATAATACATATGCTTTTGTACTAACACTAATAACTTGGGAAGGCTATTATCCTCTCCTCACTCCTTGAGTTAATTGGACTGGTTTGTAATTGGTGTCCTACTTGAAACCCCCCCTGTTTTAATTACAGTTAAAAAATTATAGCTGATAAATGATTCACAGTTTCCTCTCCCCCCAACCCACCCCTTAAAGGCCTTACTGTAGAACACAAGCAGATGGCAAATAAAAAGACCTGAGGTGGGAGTAGCTATGACACCTGGTATGGGCCACATAACGGCAGGGAAAAAGATACCAGAACATATGAAGGGCTGCAACAGACAAATACCCCTGTCAACAGGAGCCTCTCACACATAAAGAAATTGCTTATATCCAATCTGTCTGTCTGTGTTTACATGGGAAACAAAGAAGGAAAGACAGAAAGAAAGTCTACTTTTCTTCCTGAAATCTGAAATCTCACTTGTTAGAACCAAAAGGCTAAGACACTAAAAGCACAGTTCTACTGCTTGTTTCTTGGCAACAATAATTTGGTTGTATAGGTATATTATTTGTTATATTATTTGGTGACACAGAAGACAGAAATTGTAGAACTAGCAGTGTTTATTTTAAGCAACTGAAGAAGTTTTTAGAATAAGACTGCAAAACAGAATTAAAAAAAAAAACTGTATGTTTTTTTTTTCATTCCGAAATCTTTTTGGATGCAATGGCGGGGGAGCACTGGAAAAAAACGATATGTATTATTACTAAGAATTGGAGTAGAAATTTTGCTTGACTTTTTCTGGAGGGTGGAGTGGGATGACTTCCTCATCACTCAAGAGCCTGTGTTTTCTGAGAGCCATCAGTCTACACTGCCTAACATCCCATGGAGGGCATGTGGCTGAGGTCATTTCTTACTAAATGTATGTTGCTTATTATTTTATCAAGAGAACTTGCGTCATTCTGCTCATCCACAAATTTCTCCTAGTCTTCTGCACACAAAACTTTATATTGAGCCATTGTTGTTTGTTTTAGTATTGACGGTGTTTTGCTATGTGCATGTACTGGTGGTAGTTTTTAAAATTGGAGGTTAACACTTTTATTATCAACATTATTATACATAAACAATCTAATTATATACTGGTCTCACGCCAGAATCTAATCTTATTATACATGGTTCTCGTGCCACCACTCTGTATAATACTACTATAAAACACTGAAGTTTAAAGGAAAATGATCATCTACTATGTGCACGAAGAAGAAGAAGAAGAAGAAGAAGAAGAAGAAGAAGAAGAAGAAGAAGAAGAAGAAGAAGAAGAAGAAGAACAACAACAACAACAACAACAACCACCACCACCACCACCACACTGGACCATTATTAGAAAAGAGCACTTAATAATGTTCGTTAAAAAGGACAATGCTTTAAACACAATTCTTTTTTCTAAAAAAAAGGAGGGGGCGAGGAGACCAGCTCCACCACAACCCATCCACCAGAATCCAGAGTTACTCTTTTGTTTAAACCTTTTATTTTGGCCCACGTGCCGTGTTTACTTTGTTCCTTTTTATGTGTCTGTGTTTGCGAAATAAACGTGCGCACCAGCGCTTAAACTGCAGCTTTCTGTCTCTGAGTCTCTTTCCTGCCGGTAGCCAGCCTGGACGGTGATGCTACCCTGTCACATAAGATTTAATGTGCATGATTTTATTCTTTTAAAATGTGGCTGATAAATCCTTTAAAATAATTATTTAACCTAGAACGCATACCATTACTTCCCTTCCCTGACAAACTTAAACAATTATTATTTTATTACAAATCCTAAAGTAACATTTAAACTATTTTAAGTTGGGTAATAACTGTACTAAATGTGCTTTGATAAACAGTCTGATTATATTTGTTGTTTGTAACAACAACAACAACAACAACAATAATAATAATAATAATAATAATAATAATAATAATAATAATAATAATAATAATAATAATAATAATAATAGTTTAAAATGTCACATGAACAGTCTTAAATTTGCACCATTTGTTCTATGTCCTGAAAGGCTGAAATTCCTACAGACTGCGCTCATCAGACTAACTCATGTTGATCAATTGGGCATATTTAGCCAAACAAAAACTCAAACCACCAGGCATATACTGTGGAACTTACACTCCCCAGGGAGTTAAATACTCCCTTATATTTATTTTCTCTGTGAGTCTAATACAAAATAAAGGGAAACAGAGAGGGAAGATCTTATTGTGCAAAACAACAAAAAAACAATAAAGAAATAATTCAAAAGGTTACATCAGATGATTTGATACTATTCTGCAAGTATTAAACAGTTAACAATGAAATTATTAAAATTACTGACAAACACTAGGAATTGTCATACAATCTTGTTATGATTAGTCCCAAGTTTAACTAATTAAAATGCAGCTACAGAATACATTTTAACACAAAAGAATGTAATTTGCTTATTTGTAAAAATTCAAAGCATTTTTTTTCCATGTCAATCAAGCACTCAATAAAAAACAGCTAAACAAAAGGTGTGTATTAGTGACAAAGAAAATGTCTACCCATTCTCTGAATATAGGCTATTGATTTCCAGTGAGTGTTAGGATATTAAGTTACCTGTTTCCATGAACGTGAGAAGCACAGAAGGCAAAGCTGTAATGAAGCAAGGTGGGGTCAATCACAGCACTGTTCTCTGCATACTCAGTGAGCTCTTTGAGGTAACAGAGGTGTCGATGGCAGCCCCGTACTCCATATCGAGCACAGTATTCATCCAGTACAAACACCTGGCCAGGACTGAACCAGCCCTAAACAGAGACAATTAACATCCAGTGACAAATCTTCAATTGTCGCATTACAAATGTATTTGTTGTACTAACATTGTAAAATAATGACATGATCTATAAACATGCTATGTAGTACCATGTAAAAAAAAAAAAAAAGCATTTATATGGTATGTGTAAGGATTTCAGTAAAAAAAAAAAAAAAAAAACATCACAAGGAAAAACAGATATTGTTTACTGGAGTACTATTTTTTTAACCTTGTCTTTATTGAAATATTATTTTACAAGTTAGAATAGTATTGTTATTATTATAATGGGTTTGATGGACTAGATTTTACAATTGCCCAACCAAGAGTTGTTCCTCAAAATGGCTAGCAACTACAAATATATAATAGACCACACTCTTTTCTTAAAATACACCCAAACAACACAGAAGTTCCATTATTTTAAATCCTAACAGATCTTCAGTAGACCGCAGCGAATGCGGCTATTGTCAAAACAGAGACAAGAAAGAGAAATATTCATTAATATTGAAAAGGATCTGTCTGAAATTGAGTAATACTGTTCATCAGCTCCAAGGACACAGGCTTTAACATTTGCTGCACTTTATGTAGATCAAACCAAGGTTGGTAAGGTTTCAGACATCAGGTCAATACTTCCTTTTTTAATTTTATTTATTTTTATTTAAATTTATTAATCACTAATTATTTTATTATTTTCTCCCAATTTGGCATATCCAATTATTCTTAGGCTCACTTCACAGCTACCACCCCTGCGCTGACTCTGGAGCATTGAAGACGAATACACTCTGTCCTCCAAAGCATGTGCCATCAGCCGACCGCTTTTTTTCACACCACAGCACTGGGCAGCTTACAGGCAAGCCCGCAGGCACCTGGCCAGACTGCACTGGTCGCTGGACTGTGGTGAGCAGAGGACGCCTTGGCTAACTTGAGCCCTCCCTCACGGGCGGCGCTCAGCCACTGGTGCACTGCCCCCTGGGAGCTCCTGTCTACAGTCGGCAAAAGAATAGCCTGGACTCAAACCTGTGACCCGTGCCTTTACCAGAAGTGCCACTCGGAAACTCCTAAGGCCAATACTTCTATTGGTAAGTGTCACAAAGACGGCCGGAGTGGGGGACGTCAGACCAGAAACAGGAACCAGGAAATAAACAAAAAGAGAGGTGGAGTTTGGTGGAGCTGAGTGAATGGTTTCGCTCAGCATTTAATAATTTATATAAGCAGAAAATAAAAGGTTGCAAAGACAAACAAGACACAGGACATGGCACTTGTCGCCAAAACAAAAAGACAAACAAAACTGACTATACAGACAAAACACGGTGAGCTTCTATTATTAACGATTACAATTATTCTTATTATTTTTACTTCCGTCTCCAATCCCGTTCTCCACAACAACCCCGAGTGAGTGAAAACATGTTGCTTTTATGCAGCTGTACCGAGACTCGATTGCTAATCAATCATTCAATTGGAGTCGCAGTACAACTGTATGTGAATTAATAAAATCCAATTCCCCGTGCTCATATATTCTTACTTTTTACTTGCACGTGAAGTGCTGTGCAATCCTCGTGCCTAAATACAAATATACATTTTAAACACTCGTGTTACACAGACCTGTTTATATCCCGTGTACAAATGACTATACACCAACATTAACCAAACAACATATAACACAAAATACACATAGGGGCGGGCAAAAAATTCTGCCAAAAAGATGTAATGGTCAGCACCCAGTAATAAGAGATTACTTTGCAGGAGCACGAGAGTGCTTCAGAAACCAAATAGGATCGCAGTTTTCTCTGTCACGCTCGACTAAATGTTTGCTCAATCTCTTAAAAGCAATCTCTGCAGGTGTTTTGTACAAAAAAAAGATTGTTGTTCTATTGTTAGGGTTTAAATTTATGAATTCCTTATTAGTGTCATTTAACCCCACGAGTCATGTAAAGAACTTTTTAAAAAGTCTCCTTTGATGGATTAAATGAAGTTTGATTTTATGAAGTTTGATATTCATTAAACCATTCTAGACTATTGGTGGTCTTGTTAACAATAATATAATATCCATCAAAACATGACTTAAAGCTTTGTGAAAAAGGCTGATAGTTCCATATTATATTCAAATTACCTCATTCGGTTGGGACACTTAAATCCCATAAATATATAAGCCTACAATGGAAGGGAGTAATCGGAGCTTCATTCCAACATTGTTGAAACACTTAGCTAGCCCACAAACCTGGTGTGCTGTCCATTAGCCTTAGGGATTTCACTATTAATGTAAATATGCTGCTGCTTGAGGCCAACAAGACTAGTGTCACAACCTTGCAAAATAGTTGTTTGTTGTAGGAGCACAGACAAATACCTTCTGGGGCATTACAAGCACGCACCTCAGTACTAACATGGGAAAAGAGCCTGACTGTTTGTATGCTTTTATTTTCAGGCTTAGAAGTCTAGTATACAATCTAGTAGACTATGCTATGAATGCTTTTGGTGTAAACAGAACTCAAATACAATTCATAGAATTTTTTTTGTTTGTTTGTTTGTATCCTAAACATGCATTGCATGCAAAACCAGGTATTACAGCAATATCAACATATATTTATCAAATATAGCCACACTCAATGTCAAGTCACAGCTGTAAATTGTTAAAGAAAACTATCAGCACTGTATCAAATGTAAACATGAGTTTGAAGAGCAGGGTTTATTGGCCTGGTGGAAGTTCATGTGGTATTAGATGGATTTTATTAGAAAAGACCTTTGTAAGGACTGACTGATAGGAGCTGTTTCACATTGCTGCCAGCCAACATGTGATACATGTATAAACAATCTGCTCTGGAAGCATAATTTAATGTTTACAGCACTTTTTTTTTTACATTCAGATTTAATATCTGTAAACAGAAACAAAACAAACAAAAATTATATTCCCTCTATATACTACTGTGAAGAAAAAAAAATCAAAAGAAAGGTCTTTTATAGACAGAAATAATTGCATTTCAAGTTTATTATTGCCTTGAAAGATAAACCATATTTGTTCATTGCTGCCCATGCAGTTACCAACATTAAAACAGTAATTGCCTGAACTCAGCTTGAGTACCATGTCTTTTTTTTTGTTAGGAATTATTCAAAACCTCGGTGCATTGGCATTAAACCCAAAAAGGAACTTTATAAATTGAAAAACATTCTAATTATTACAATAATTATAGTTAACTGGTGATCTTTTTATGTATAACATGGTTTTAAGACACCCTGCTGTTTACAGAGCTGTTAAATGGAATGCTGTTTAATTAACATTTAATTACATTTGCACAAAAACCAGCAAAACAGGAAGATATTGTCCTTATTTCTCCCTATTTAGAAACAGAAAATATTCATATTTACACAAGTTCATTAAATATAGGGATTAAGTGGAGTGGATTACATGGAGAAGGAACGTGTAATGGCAATCATCCCATCTGTTTCTGAATGTTAATTATGTTTAAAGATTAAAAGACATATATGTCAGCTTGCATTTTTGCAAGAAAAGTACAAAGTATTTAAACTGATTAGGCAATCACAGCATTGGGCTTATATTCAAAGTGAAAAATAATATCTGACAGGCTGTGTTTGAAAATGATGCTTCTTTTGAGTACAGTATTTGTTTTGAACGCTGCCTAAATATCTACGATGCATAATCTACAGCAGTATACATTTCTGTGTGAAATGGCCTCTGTACATAACAGTTTAAAACAAGTAACAAACATTTTTTTCAATGTATTTTATTTTATGGGTGTTAACAATGAAATTAAATAAAAAAAAATTTTAAAATACATTTAAAAAAAACTATTATTCATAAATAGAATTTGGTAAATAGTTTCACATAAAACAGCAGCTATTTGTACACAGTCCTCTACATTTCTGGTGGCCTGTTTTAACAATAACAAAATGTCATTATTGCAGTATTTTAAGGATGGAGATGTTGAATTTAACAGGATCAAACAGGAAACATGTGCCTTGTTGGCAATATTATTTATTTAAATTTTGTTATACTAAATTTCATAATGGTAAAAATGTTTTTCTTGCATACGGTATTAAAGGCCTCTATTAAATTGTGTTTTAGAATTACACACTTCAAATGGTCTATATTAGGTACATGTACTGTAATTGGAAAGAGGACTATTTTACTTAATTAAGAATGATTCTTTTGAAGTCTAGAGGTAAATCATTTCTAATTCATTAGCATTTAATTGCACTCTATATTGCAAACAAAAGAGGAGGTATGTCTCACAAGGTAAATCAGCTATTAAGAGAGAGGCTAGAACATTGAACATGTATAATTACATTAGAGCTGTGCATGACATCCCTCAACATTTCCTGATTTAGGGATAACGCTCATGTGAATCTGTCAGGGAAAAGAAGATTCCCATCCCTAGGGATTCTCAGTTGGGATGATTTTTAGAAATGTGACAATTGCTTTCCACAGATTCCCTAAATCTACCTTGAGGCTTTTCCTGTGGCTAAATGCACTACCCAATAAGCTAAATATTTGTATTACATGACATCAGTTCAAAGGCAGTGCCCACACAGTCACTTGCAATACATAATTTTGCTCTCATTAAAACTGTTATCTACAACCATGCAAGCTACAATGTCTACAGACATACAAAACAAAACCATTTAAGTAAAATGCTTCTTATAGTGTATCTATAAAGTTACAGTGAAGGTAGATAGCAAAAGTTCAATTTCCTAAAGCAGTATACAGCATGCCTTAATTACTTTACACTGCTATCTCGGGAAAATGAACAGCTTTTCCCATTGCAGTGATGAAACGAATAAAGTCAACAAAATATTCTGATTGCTTTGCTTTCTTGTGTAAAGGTAACAGGGTCACACAACTGTTGTTTGGAACGTATATCCCAAAAGCTTGGGATATTTTGTCCGCATAAGGGAGGTACAGCAAGTCTGCTTTATCATTACAGTATATGTCACACTCAACTGGTGTGATCGCTTCATATTTGCTTGTAAAACGAAAAACATTTTGTCATATTAGTATAGGAGCTTTGATTAAAAACTGTAAACAAGACACAAACTTAACATTCATTTTTTTTTTTTTTTTTTTGCAAAACCAAATGGCTGCAAACATTGTTTAGTGGCCAAAATAACACATAAATTGTATTTCTGCAGATTTGACCATATTTTCTTAGTTTGTAAATCTAAAACAAAAGAAAACATTACACAATGTCTGACATCTGGTGGATCCATTCTGCACCTTCAAATGCCAGTACCGGTGTTAGTAAATCTAGTCTTCTGTCTATAATTAAGCCTTCTGCCCTCATTGAGCTCTTTGGAGAAGTAATAAACCACAGTTTAGAGGCAGCCTGAGTCTATTATCTTTTCTATTGAGTGGCACAGCAGTAGCCTTGGAGAATATCATTTCATATTTGAAACCAATTGATTATAACCCTTTATCCTAACCAGGGTATGACTATTAAGAGATCCTGGAGGTGAGGACGACTTCATAACAGCAATTTGGCACCCTTTTTTCTCTCCCACTGCTTTGTACTCACCAGACAAGAAAAGGAATCGTTCATTCTGTGTTGCAGAGTCTGCTTCTGAAGCACTTGAAACAGGGCAGTGTGCATACACTTACAGGGGTCAGCAGCTATAAATTCATCCATCCCAAGTTTCTGGGAGCGTTCTGAATCTGCATACCCAAGAAATGAAAGAAAAAAAAAAGACATTCAAAACAGCATCTACTACTGTAGTACCTAATTGTGAGATTTTAGGTGCCAACTAAAGATGGTTAGAAAGATTATTGGAAAATGTATTTTTCAAATTACAATTTTCCCCATTAGTGGGCCTGGCAGAAATATAGGAAGACCAATACAAGTTTGTACTATCTGCAGTGTTTGTTGTACAGTACCAAAAGAACAAAAACATATTTAGCTACCATTTTAATAATCAGACTGTGTATATTTTAGCAACATAATGCAACGTTCAAAACTTTTCTACCATATTGTAAGGTACCTGTTTAGACTCATGCCTAATACACCAAAGCATTTTGCTCAATTGTAAAATGTGCACCATTTCTAAGACAGAAATCTCAACAGGTGTTGTTATTTATATAATAACAGTTAAGTCAAAAGCCATTATTTAAATAGAAAGGAATTATGCGCTATACATATGCACCTACATACATACATTCCTTATATAGAGCACTATAGATTTTAAGGCATTGAACATTTGACCTGATTTGCAAGGACAAAATGGTAACCCTTGCAGTCAGTCATTTGACACTTATATTAGGGAAGTTACTAAAGTATATTTTTACCATTTGAGAAATATAGCCAGACTTGGACCAATTATTTCGTTATCTGATGCTGATAGACTAATGCATGCCTTTGTCTAATCTAGAACTGATTATTGTATTGCACTTTTTCTGGTGTCCCAAAATGTGTGGCATTCTGACTAAAATGCTAGAATTCTGACTGACCAGGAAAAGTGAACATATTACCCGTGTTCTGGCCTCTTTACACTGGCTCCCTGTGCAATGTAAACTTGATTTAAAGATGTTGCTGTTAGCTTACAAGGCCCTGAATGGATTAGCACCCACTTATTTGCAGGAGTTACTGACCCTGTATCTTCCAAATTGGACTGTGAGATCACAGGATGTGGGGCTGCAGGTTATTGCTAGGGTCAACAAAAGCAACAGGGAGGTGGTAGGGTTTTTTCTTGTAGAGCTCCTAAATTATGGAATGCTCTGCCTTCATTTGCCAGGGAAGCTGGGACCATTATAGTTTTTAAGTCAAAACTAAAAATGCACTTTTATAAAATGGCTTTCTTATTTAGTGGGTTTTAATTTTAACTATAAAATTGTTGCTTTTGTATTATTATGTGTGTACTGTTATTTAAATATGTTATTTAAATGGTCTGATTGTTGCAGTTGTATGTGTGACATTCTATACAAATTGATTGTGGCTTGTTCTTATTTTCTGCTATGTACTGTACAGTGCTTTGCGATACTTTTGTATAAAAAAGCACTAAATAAATAAATGAACAAACTTTAGTTAAGCTATCCGTTAAGTGATTATAAACAACAGCAAATAAAAACAAAAAACAACAATAGCCACATTTTATAATTATAGTCTTATTATTTCTAATCATTTTCTATAATTGTTAATAGCATAATTAACAACATGTTTATAGATTGTTTATAGTAATTTAGAACAGATGCCTAAGCTAAAGGGTTACCAACAATATTAGACAGTTATTAATAACAACAGTGTTTAGCAAGACAACAGCAAGTTTACATGACAGTTTACAGTATAAATGTGTTCTTGTTTTTGCAATAAACTTATGTTGAACAGCCTATACATTCATAATTGTTGTTCTTTAAAACCACAAATCTAAACCAAGCAAAGCAGGCATTCAGTGCAAGATTTATAATGCAAAGCAAATTCGAAATTTATTTAAATATGTTAGATTGGTAAGTTCAGTTATTGTACATTATGATTTTCAATGAACCTCAGTCTTCTAAAATTAAGCTCCAACTAGAGCATTAAACCCACTGAACTGTACAGTAATCACACAGTACAGAGATAAAAGACGACGGATTTAAGTGGCAAACATGGCTGGGAATGGAAAAGCAACAGAGGCTAGTTCATTTCTCAGTCTTTGCATTATGCTCACCACATGAGAAGTCTAAATGAACTAATGGCTAATGTGAAAGCTGTCAATAGTACAGCAGCTCTTTTGCTTTCTGTAAAGATACATTTTGGATAACGCTTTCTTACAGGACATGACCACAAAAGACCAAATATAGATTGATCTATACAAATGCATCTTCCGACGTCTTGAACCCCTGCGGGTCTGTCAAAAGGCGAACCTCAGTGATTGCTTTTCTTAATACTGCCCTTTTTGGTATGTAAGAAATGTGAATTATTTTTTCAGCACTGTATAGATGGTAAAAAAAAAAAAAAAAAAAGCCTTACAGTGCCCGTAAGGGATATTTATTTATTAGCACGTCATTTCTTTTAAAGTGTATAGCAGCATAAATCAATCTGTGATCAACCTGGAATTGACTTTTTCTTACAAAAGTGGCTTTGCCCTTCTTTGTCCTTTTTTAATTCCGATGTAGGTCATTTTATGTTCATTACCAGAAATATACAAAAAAAAAAAAAAAGGAAATTCTAAAGAAAACGAGACAAAGACTTATAGATTAAATCCAATAATAGAGACAGGAAAACTCAATATTGATCTGGGAAGCATGATGTTAATATTTTCAGTCACATTTAGAAATGTTGCCCGAGATCATATTGATCCATGTCATATCCAACTTTCAGCTATTATTGTAGACGGAGGACTTATTTAATCCAAGCTGAAGGACTCACAGTCTTACGTCTTGAAAAGATAGACAAACTAATTCATCTCACTTGGCTTTCCATTGTCAAAGCAAGAGTCACATTCATGTGACAGTTTTCAGCAAGGTGAATGCAGCATAAGAAATGCTTGGCATAATATTGACGTAGCTTAATAAGATTTCAGGTATCAGAACATTTCTGGAGAAGCTCATTCTACAAGACCTGTTTGTTAAGAAGACAGATTGATACAACCAGCTCTGCCATGCACATTCTGAAGATCAATGACTTCATAAAAGTCTCATCAAAAATAGGTATATTTTCAACTTACCAATTTTTTTCAATATTACCTCCAGTAAGATATGAGTTCAGGTCAATGGCATCTTTCAATAACAAATGTATTTTGTTTGTTTTATTTTTCACATAAAACCAATCTAGTAGTCAAAGGAATCTTAAAATCACCACTCAGCAAACTTAATTTATTGTTGCGGAACATTGTTGCTTAAAAACAATAATGTTTCAAAATAAAATAATTGCATTGCTCTAATGTGGACCAATGTGCATATCAACTTGAATCGTACAGTATCTTATCAGGTATAGTCAGCACTCACATATCCAACCGTACATAATTGTGACTTCAGCGACGGTTAAACGCGTGTGATGCATTCTGATTATTTCATTTTAGCCTGTTCCAACCTTGTATCTTTTTGGTGTTCTCTGAAAAACGGACAATATCAAAAATATATATCTGAAAGGACTGTGTTTTAAAAAAGTAGCCTTCCATTTATATGTACTGTACTGGTTTTGTTGCTACAGTGCTACATTGTCAACAGAAGTAGTATTTTAATTCAGAACAATATGATTCTTAAAATATCACTTGCCAAAACTAGAGATGATGCGTAATACAGTACATACTTTTAAATCCGGTACGTATTTTAGCAGTATGAAAAATTTCCCATTAACAACCCAACAGCAAAATGAAATCTAAATGTTATCCATGCACAGAACTGCGTAAAACATATAAGGCAATGTAATTTAGCAAAACCAAAAGATTTAAATAAATAAATAAAATAAATAAATAAATCAACACAGTTTCCAGAACTAAAACAGTATCCAAAGCCAGTATTCCAAATTGCAGAATCTATTGCTCGATAAGGCCCTAATGTCTCAGTTCACTTGCACACAAAAATGCACAAAAGCAACTAAAGATCACAGATTATATATATATATATTCAGATAAAGTTTAACAATGATGAGATAGACTTTGTATCAGAAAACTAGTGATGGAGTCAGAAATCGCATGTCACAGATAAGTGCACTGATTTGTTATTATATATAATGGGGATTGATTTTATTCTTAATACAAGGGCAGTAAAATGTGACTAACGTGTATCTGGGTAATGGATATCCAAGTTAGATGACTAAACAATTACAAAATGCATACTGTTCAGTGTCAGGTATGCCTCCTTCCATTAGTCACTGAAGACCCTTATAAAATGGTATATTTTAGCACATTGCAGTTATTTTCAGAATAGCAATGGAAACAGACCAGGTTGATTTGTCAGTCTAAATTCTGGCTTGTGTAATTTTCTTTCTCTGAAAGCTGAGAGCTACTGTTAACAGCTGATTTAAAAATGAAACATTACTACAATACATTAAAGAATACGGGTTTAAACAGGGCCTGGGTATTAGTGTACACACAAGTCTTATGCCTGCAAACAAAAATAAATAAATAAATAAATAAAACAGCTGACAGTCAACAAGTGTATGTGAAACTTGAACTGGAGCCACATCTCACCTAATCTAACTCTCACACTTCTGTGTATTTTACAGTACTGGCTGTGGCTTGCTCATTGTGTTCACAGACTGCTTAGCTGTTCAGTTTGTCTACAGCAGCACTGGTCACAACACTACACAGAACTAACACATCATGCCATTAATTAAAGAGTAACAATTCTTCTTGTGGCATTAATTGACAGCAGTTTATAACCACAAAGAATCATCTGGTTTCTCAAGAATTACTACTTAAGTACAACAGCATAATACAATTATTATTTTATTTTATTACCTTTCCCCAACTATAGGTTACATTAACTAAATGATGCTTGTGCAGAAATAATAATCTCAGTCCAAAGCAACACGCAAAAACCTTAATAAAAAATCTAATCCTAATAAAGCAACAACTTACTCAGCTGAGTCATGGGTACATCTGTGTGTAGGTTCCCACCTTTGAAATTGTGTTTTTGTGCCAGTGTTGGGGCAACAGGTTTGTAAGACTGGCCTGTAGCTCGACACATTGCTTGCACCCAAAAGTTTCGGTCTTGGTCGTCATCACTGGCAAAAACCACCGTATCCCCTTCTTTCACTGCATTGAAAAATGCTCGACCACCTGTAACACCTTCAGAATTGAAAAGTTAACTTTTTTTAAGCATACCAAAGAAAAATTAAAGTCTTATCGAGAGTGAAGTATTTTTAAGTCAAACTGTTCCTTCTGTCCATTACTGCCCCTTTAACTTTGTTGAGAACAAAATATTTTAATATTAGGGCATATTTTCAACTGTACAGTCAATTCATAGAACATGGAAATAATTTAACATTTTCACTCCCTTAAGATTATTAACACGCATTCAATTGACTACAGAACTGGCAGAAGGCACAGGTGTCGTTGTCCATCCATCAACAGTCCAAAGCACGTTTGACCATTGTTCCACAGTCCAATTTCTGTGTTCTTGTGCATATTTAAGCCTTTTAGTTGTGTTTAACAGTGGTGTTCTTACTGCAACACATCCTTTAATTCCTGATTTCAAGAGTGACCTTCGTACTGTTGATTTGATGGACAACGACACCTATGCATTCCTCCAGTTCTGTTGTCAACTCAATGCTTGTCTTTCTACTACTTAAGGACATTATCTTCAAGTATTGCTCATCCTTGTTAGACAGCTTTTTGGGTCTTCCAGTCCTGGGTTTGTCAATTACAGATGATGTTTCTATGTACTTGATTATGCTTCAGATACCTTGAAAATCGAGCGATGCAACCTATTTCACTCAATGTTTTTCCTTCTTTATGAAATTCAAGGTTGTTATAATAGTATAAAACACTAGTGGGGGCTTTGAATAAATTTGTGATGCTCGTAACGCATCAGAGTAGAATAATGCAACATGTCTTTTGCACAGCCAGTGTGTGTGTGTGTGTGTTTATATATATAATATATATATATATATATATATATATATATATATATATATATATATATATATATATATATATGGGGTTTTAGGTTGAATGGAATGCAAGTCAAATTTTCTTTTGAATGTTAATAAAATATATAACACTGATGATATAGGTACCTGGTTGGGGGTCTGTATAATCCACAGTATATCCTTCCAATTGCATTAGCTCCTGAGGTTCAGATTTCTTCTCTCTGTAACTGCACATGGCGAAGGTGTACTGGCTAACCTGAACAAACAGCAGAAGAAAAAATCCACTGACTTTATAGCTTCTGGTATCCCTTACACCACTTAATAATCATGTTACACACCCACACACTATCTATCTATCTATCTATCTATCTATCTATCTATCTATCTATCTATCTATCTATCTATCTATCTATCTATCTATCTATCTATCTATCTATCTATCTATCTATCTATCTATCTATCTATCTATCTATCTATCTATCTATCTATCTATCTATCTATCTATCTAAAAGTTACCAAGAAGCACATTACCCTGTGCAAAATTATCAAATTCATTACCTGAACAAGTACAAAATATCTCCTTTTCCAGCGCTTCCAAACCTTCTGACCAAGTGCATAAAGATACCTAACAGAAAACAGAATAATGAGATGTACAGATTACTTTATGTATATAGATGCATTAGAGTGTGAATGTTATTTTTTAATGGGTTTGTTGGATTTTAATAATAAACACACATGATCAACAAGCCACTACGTTTCAATGTGAATAAATGGCATGTGATGCAATACAGATAATGCCTGACCATTGAATTAGTAACTGCAATATTTTAGATTGATATTTTCTTAAAATTACAACTATTTATTAGAAAGTTTTATATACTGACACTGTTGAATTATAAGATTATTCCGCTGCATGGTATACCATTTGTAATGCTTTATTCAAGTTTCCAAATGAGCATTAAGTTCCAACCTTATTTACTTAATCAGAATATTAAACTCATGAGTGATTTGCTGTAAATGTTTTGTAAAATTTGATTTAGTTTTACTGTTTTTAGCTGTTTTATTTTATTTTTGTGATACACTCCATCAGTTTTGAAGTATAACAATGATTGCAGCAGTCAATTAGTCTACAAATATTCCTGCACGAAATAATTGTAGCCCAATTACCCATCAGTAAAACATAAAGCAAATGCCTGTTGATTTACGGTCGCTGGAAAATGATGGCATTATGTATTATTCAAATTAATTTCCTGAAGTATAAGTGTCATATAGTTTTTCTTTCAACACCCTTAAATTGGAAAAATATAAGACATACAAGTAAAATAAATGGAATGTTTGTACATAAGGTATATCTGTACTCTAGCATTCTCAAACCCTTTTCTCATTTAGCCATTTTTGTTATTTTGTTTTTAATAAGAACTGCAGTATGCAAAATGTATACAGTACCCTAGAACACTGATAAGGAATCTTTTTTTATATAAGTTTTATTTATTTATTTATTTATTTTTATGGAGAGTAATGCCAGCATGAATTTGATAAGTAAATAGCAGGCTCTAAATACAGTAATGAAGAGACAGTATCCTGGCTTTCCCCTAACGCAGGCTGTTTATCTCAGCAATACCACTGGTGTTACACAGGATTAAGTAACAAAGAAATTAGCACCATTTACACGAAGCTGGGAATTAACTGTGAAGCACTGCCTTATGTCACAAGGATTTACAAAACACTATAAACACAGCAAGCTAATCCCGCAGTTTAAATCTGCTCCCAAGTGTTATCTCAAATGGGGTGAGATTTCCATCAGATTAATACCTCAGTCATTATTCTATCATGTAAACTAACACCATGACAGCACCTGTCTCAGTTATGATACAATATGCAGTAATGGTGCACTAACACGATCGTATGATTTTACTGTCACCTTTTTAAGTTTAAAAAAAAATATACATATTTTTTGCCAAGCGTTTTGTTTTTTATAATATAACTTATAAATATATCATTAACATAAGAACTGACCTTAATTATAATGAGCTAATCTCTATCCAGTACAAACTGTATAGCGAGAGACCACTGTTGAATTCTTATGCAAGGTTTTTTTATGACTGAAAAAAATATACTGTGGCAGGTCTAGTGCTTCCTAACCGAAAAGGTGTGATTCTCATTATTACTATGAGTTACTGCTAGCTTTTTTAATTAACCAAGTCTGGGATGAAAATGATCTGAACACACTCTTATCCCAGTGAATGAACAAAGCTTAAATGTCAAAAGACCATCTAGCTAAACATTCATCTCAACCCAAGCTACCATTTTCAAAAAAGTACTTTGTGTCTCATATCATGTTGACATCCACTGCCAATAGAAAAGACAGACACATATCAGTGTGCACTCGAATTTCACGGTCTTATTTCACACTTAAATCAATGCTAATGAAAACATGAAAAACAGAATTGTTTACTCATTATCAACTATTCACTGTGCTCAGGAGAAGAGGGAATGGGGGTTCTCAATGCTTTTCAAAACTCCCTACACAACATCCTTCTTTACAAATCACATTACAAATTAAGCAATAAGAAATATGCAGGGGGGGGGGGGGGATCAGTATACAGTGAGCGTTTTTTTATTTTTATATATATACATACACACACACACACACAGGGAGCACAGGGTTTCCTTAAAGAAAAACTCTCAGTCAAGGTTGAAAGAGCAATTAATACAGTCTAAGAAATCTGGGCCATTCTGATCGAGTTCGGTTAACATGTGGCAGAAGTAATCATCCACTTGTGAAAATGATTTTCAGTTCATTCTCAAACACCTTTCAGACACTCATGATCCCATTTAACTGACAACAATACAGGCTATCTGTGGGCATCACAGCAATGGATGTGAAAACCAATAGGACAGAATGCCCACGGGCATTTCAAGTCATCACTGGACATTCTGCGCTTGCTGCATAAAGTAAGTCTCTCTAATAGTGCATTCCTTCTTTTATTCACTCTCCTCAAGATTAAGCCTTTTATCTCTTCATTCAAAGAGACACATCCAGTTCAACACAACAATATGGACAGGATCAACCCCTTACAACGCATCAATAAAATGTATATTTTTCTTGTTGTTTTTTTGCTTTATTTTGTTTCCATGACATTAAACCATTCCTTGCAAAAGGAGCATTGGGAACATTTACGTGTACTCACGCGTTTGTCTTTTTTATATATTTTTTGTTTCAGAACCACATTGTGGGTTGTTAAGTACATTAGCTTTTTAAAAGTCCTTTAAAATACAGCAGCTATTAAATAATTTAAACAGGCAGGTCATTCCATATGAAATCAATCACCAAAAACCCTTTGATTTGTGATAAATTGCATGTCTGCCTTTGAGAGATGTGGTTACAGTGTAAATTTTAGGCTTGAGATACAGCTCCGCAAAGTTGACCCATTTTGGACCCCCCACCCAACCTTTCCATGGTCATAATTTCCTCCAAAATTGACATAGAAAGGTAGTAATAAAACTATATTCTCATTCTATGAAGTGTAAGATAAAAAAAAAAAGTTGTGTAATTCTGTGACTTTTGCCATCACCCAGGTCAAATTGCATAACCTTAGATTTTTGTCAGTTTTTAATAGATTGTAGCCTAGACTCTTATCTACATTTTCTACAAGTCTCTACAAGTCTTTTGTGCCTGCCATTGGTTGAGGCACAGCACAGAGTTGAATACACACCTAATACAATTAAACAACAATATTTAGTTGTAACCGAGTATACTCACCTGTTGAATTGAAGTTGCAGTGAGCTGGTGGCCTATTAATACATGTGGCTAAAGTGCGGCACAGGTGAATTAAATACAGGTCAATAATGAAATGTGCCCTTTATAAAGTGAAAAACATGAAAACCCAACTATAAGTCAACTAATGTGTGTCCTTAAACCTGGTACTCTTCCAAAAAACATTTATATATTACACTTATCATTTTTACATTCTTGACATTAAATGTTTGTAGCTAAAATTCTTGCAGTTTTTCAGTCTATTTGATAATGAAGACAATTTGTTGCATAAATGGCAAGTACTTCCAATGACTTTCTTGGCGCTAAAGACATCAAAGCATGCTGTGACCCACTTGCAAAGCATCGTGGAGCATGTTGCACTAGAGGCTGCAACTTAACAAAGTAGCAGACCAACGACCACCAGAAGCTGTACTGTGTTATGGCCAGAAGCTATGTTACCCTTGTTAAGTTGCTAGCCCATCGTCCTCCTGATCAAGACTAAACATCATCTTCAACACAAACTGACCCCAAGGAATCTAGTTCCACAGAATCCAGCCCTCATGCTGTTCAAGACAAACAACCTGAAAGCAACGACATTTTCGAAATTGAAAAGGAACATAAGATTTCACAAATAAACAAGGCCTTGGAGGCAATACAAGATTCTCCACCGAAAACAAGGAAATTGTCACAAAGCTCACAAGGTAAAGAAGGTCGGAGAAGCAATGAAGAGAAAGCTAAGACAGAAACAGAAGTGGAAGACAATGAAACAATCAAGGGGCAGGCTCAGGTATATCAAGAGATGATGGCCCAGCCTAAGAGAGAATTTAATTCAAATATCAGTCAAAGTCAGCAAGTTCATATTTTGACTGTCTCAATGTCTTGGTCTATATGGAGGACTGTTGTTGAGTTTGGTGCTAGCTACCACATGTCCAGGGCAGCCAAGGCTTTACAGGAAGAGAAGGGATGCCTACCGAATCCAAATCCAAAAGAGAGGGGGAGAGCGCTAACAGAGGGGATTGCTCAACTGGTAAAATTGTTCTTCAAGAGGGAAGATGTTAGTTAACACATGGCCGGAAAGAAAGATTGTGTTTCTGTTTACAATAAAGAGTCAGGAAGGAGCGAACACCAACACAAACTCCTTGTTCTCTGCAATCACTGAGAGGCCTATCGTTTCTTCAAATTACAGCATCCTGGCATTAAGACTGTCTCTCTAAATTTGCAGAGCTGACACCAAAGGATGGTGTGTATTGGCAGGCAGTAGTGGTATACATGCTGTGTGTCTGCACAACACACCTGAATGTAAAGCTGATGTTCATTTCTAAGCTTCCACAACTGTGTGCCAGTACAGACGCGCCTTTGAATCACTATCGGCATTGCTTATCTTACCTCATGTGTTCCCCACCTAACGTTGACTGACACTTAGGAAAGTGTGAAAATTGTCCATCACTACAAATGCTCTTTCAAGATAGCCTGGTGGATGCAGTGGAGTATCGGAAGGGGACTACAATGGACAGATCCACCCTTCAGACAATCAATGAACGTGTTGATCAGTTCATAGAGACTTCCACAAGCCACCTCCAAACGTCTTCATCGACATATTATCAATAGAATGCATATTACCAACAGCTGAGGAATGAACTCCTTCAAGAAAATTAATTCCCAGTTGTTGGTGATTTTGCAGAAAACTTTTGTCATGCAAGATGAAGCACAATCACACTATTGGAACAACTCTCAGGCAACCATACATTCTTTTGTTTGCTATTGGTGAGACAAAGATGGGAATTCTCAGCACATCTTGTATGTTGCAATATCAGAATGCATGACTCATGAAAGAGTCACTGTTTATCTCTTTCAAAAGCATCTTTTGAGGTTCTTGGAGAACAAATCTGGGAGGCGTCCGAGAAAAATCTATTACTTCTCTGATGGGTGTGAAGGGCAATATAAGAACTATAAAAACGTCCTCAACATTTGTGCCAGCACTTGGAAGATTTTGGGGTGGAAGCAGAGTGGAACTTCTTTGCAACATCTCATGGCAAAGGACCCTGTGATGGTGTAGGAGGAACCATTCAACAAAAGGCAACAAAAGCCAGTTTGCAGCGTCCATATCATGACCAGATCCAGACTCCACATCAATTGTACAGGTTTGCAAAAGACAACATTCATACTCTTGAAATAGAATGCTTCACAATAGCACAATGGCAAGCTGAGCAAGAGTTTCTGGAGCAACGATTCCTCAAGGTAAGAACTGTGTCTGGCACAGAGCCTCTCCACTTCTTTCGACCAGTTTCCAAAGCAAAAGTCCTTGTACGAGAGTTCTCCCAGTCAACAAAACAAAGAAAAGAATCAATCACAGTCGAAGAGGATGTGCTACCATTTGACCAAGTGAAAGGGTATGTTACTGTTCTGTATGCCAGTCACTGGTGGCTCGGGCTGGTGGTGTCTGCTGATCAGAAGATACAGGAGGTAGAAATTAACTTCCTGCACCTGAATGGACCAACACAATCATTCTGTTTCCCATGCTGTCCAGATCAATTTATTGTAGTCATGAGGGATGTGCTGACATCAGTGGAGCCAACAACTGGACAAGGCCAAACCATCAAAAGCCTTGAGAAGAGTGGCTATGAAGGAAAAGGGCAACTTAGCAGAGGTGAGTGATATATTGTGTTGGATGCAGAAATATAAGGATAGAGACCTGAAAATTAAACATTTACATTTCCAAAACTTCTAACAATATGTTTTCTTTTCAGGGCTCAGTGATTCATTGGATTTGAACAGTGGTAATTATAGCTCCTGGAGAAGCATCATTAAAATACCAAACATGCGCTGACAGAAGTGGGGACAAATTTAAATGTGCACAATTCAGTATTGATTTATATTTAATTCACCTGTATTTGTTTGTTTTAGCTGATTGTGTAAATAGGGCACGTTAGTTAATGGCAAACACAAAATGGCAGGCACAAAATTAAACTTGCAGGAAATGTAGATAAGGGTCTAGGCTACAATCTATCAAAAACTGACAAAACTCCAAGGTTACGCGATTTGACCCGAGTGAGGTCAAAGGTCACGGATTCACACAACTTTGTTATCTGCTGCGCTTTAGATCAAATAAATAGACCCCTCAAACTACATGTAATATCATATTAGAATATGACTTTCTAAAAAATGTACCATATAAACATAATGGAATTTGGAATTTACAGCGTAACAGTTTCCAAATACATAACCAAATTGATGAAACTTTGATAAAAGCTAAATGTTTGCCATGCAATTGTAAAAGTTCTCTTAATTTTAAGTGTTAGTAATTTGAGATATGCATGTTGCTCCAACTACATAACTACGTAATTAGAAAAGAAATGGAAGAGAACCAAACTCCCTGCTGCCCTAGACCTCTACCGCGCCCTGCTCCCTCCTTCTCCTCTACTCCTCTGCTAAACGCTCCTGTTTCCAATCTATTCTCCAATCCTCCATTAACAACCCCCGGAAACTATTCTCTACCTTCTCCTCCCTCCTCAACCCTCCTCCTTCTTCTCCCTCCTCTATCTCCTCTAATGACTTTGCCTCTTTCTTCTCTAAAACATGATATCTGCAAACTTTTTAACACCTCTCCCTCCCCCTCACCCCATCCTGCTCCAACCCAAACACCCTCTGTCTCCCCTACTAACACACTCTCCTTCTCTCCCCTCTCAGACTCTGACCTCTCCTCCCTCCTCCAGGGCCACAAACCCACCTCTTTCAAGATGCTGCTCCTTCTCTACTCCCCATCATCTCCTCCCTTCTCAACACCTCTCTCCTCCTGGCCTCTTTCCCTCTGCCTTCAAACAAGCCTCTATCATCAAAAACCTACCCTTGACCCCACCTCCTTCCAGAACTACCATCCTGTCTCCCTCTTACCCTTCCTTTCTAAAACCCTTGAGTGGGCAGTACATCTCCAGCTCTCTGCTTTCCTGTCTAACCACTCTCTGCTTGACCATCTCCAATCTGGTTTCCGCTCTGCTCACTCCACTGAAACTGCTCTCCTGTCTGTCACTAACTCTCTAAATTCTGCCCGTGCTGCCTCTCTCTCTCTGTCCTAATCTCTATGTTGCCTTTGACACTGTCAATCACTCTATTCTCCTATCCTCTTTCGCTCACCTCGGAATCTCTGGTACTGCTCTGACGTGGTTCTCCTCCTACCTCTCCAATCGCACCTTCCAGGTAACCTGGCACGGCTCAACCTTCACACCTCACCCACTCTCAACAGGAGTCCCCCAAGGATCAGTCTTGGTTCCTCTCCTGTTCTCTCGCATCCAGTTCAAGACTCTTGTACTCGCCTACCGATGCCTTGACCAGACTACACCTCCAGACCCTCATCTCTCCCTACACTCCCACCCGACCTCTCTGTTCCACCTGCATTAGAAGACTGGCTGTACCTCCTCTACGCTCCCCTGCCTGCAGAGCTTGCTCCTTCTCCACCCTCTCCCCGCAGTGGTGAAACGACCTTCTTTTGGATGTCAGTACTGCCCAGTCCCTGACCACCTTCTGGCGCCTCCTCAAGACACATCTCTAAAAACAACACCTGTAAAACTCAACTCTTCTCTTTTGGACTATATAGCACTCTGCCTTTAATGCACTTTAAATTGCACTTATATTCTCCCTATTTTACTGTATTTAATCCAGCATTTATCCCAATCTGTGGTATTTTGTATTTCACTTGCACACTATATCAACACTGTTATCTGCTCTTGAACTGCCTCGACATCAAATCGTACTGTGTTTTGTATTTGCTCTTATTAGGACTGAAGTCACTGAATTTTGTATCTTGCTCTTAATTGTACTGTAATTCTTGATATGTATTTTTTGTATACAACTGTAATTCACCCTGGGTAAGGGTGTCTGTTAATAAATAAATAAATAAATAAATAAATAAATAATGAGACATGTAGTACATTTGCTGTAATATAGAAGTGCACGCATTTTGGTGACAGCTTGGAAACCTTACCAACTACAGATGACTCTGTGAAATTGATTAAAATGAACAACCTCTTCTAGTATAGTAGCAGAAAGAAAATGACAATTGAAACAAAATTCGAATGACTGCTGTAGTTGAGCAGGTGGTTACAATAGTTGCAATAGTGCCCTCTTCTGGAAATCTTAAGTTACACAGTTGAACAGGGAAATAAACAGACCAATGGTATGACAGGATATATTTACTTAGTATATACAATGATGAGTTATAGCCTGGGAATCCAACTTAGCAAATCAAGCTGCTTAAGTATTGCATATCTAATTGCTAAAAAATATTGTGTGCAATACTTTCCGTTTTCTACTGAACTAATAACTGCAATGCGAGTTTTTTTGCTGTTCTGTGAAATCATTTTTCAATGTTATAGGGTCTTTAAATGGAACTCTGTTTACTGGCAATATAATAATAATAATAATAAATAATAATAATAATAAATAATAATAATAATAATAATAATAAACTTCATTTTGTATAGTGCCCTTAAAAGCAGTGATCTCAGAGCGCTTCACAATTAATAGTACTGCAATAAATAATTATGCATAAAAGAAACACAATGAGATAAAACCATCATAAAAAAAAATCATAAAAACGCCTTTCTAAAAAAGTAAGTCTTTAAATTAACTTTAAAAACACTCAAAGAAGCTGAGTTCCTGATCTCTAGTAGAACAGAGTTCCATAATTTGGGGGCATAGCAACAGAAGGCCCCGTCACCCATAGAGCACAAGCGAGCAGGCGGGACACAGAGCAGTCTGAGAATATAGCACACTATTCCACCAGAAATGTGAGACTTCCAATTAAGGAAAATTATAAACTTTGTTGTTATGAGTGATGTAGGGATAGCCTTCTTTACTTTGTTTATAGCATCCTTTTTTGTATTTAAAAGGAATGTGTTACTTATAGTAACCTGTTCCAATTAATAGAAATGTGTGTTATCATCTAGTAACAGATTTACTCAATTAAGAGAGAAATATTGACAGTTCCAGTTTTGTTGTCATATGCTAAAAGCTGATATTATAAATATGTCAGCTAGAATGTTGAAACAATACAAACTATAGATGAGGCTCTTTATGGATAATAACATAAGGAACTTAAATCAGAATTACATTTAAAAATCTGTCCGGCATGAAAGAAATCTCTCTTTAAATATAATGTATGTACAGTCTTGGTTACAGTACTTAGGTTTTGCTCAGTATGTTTCGAATGTAATGGAAATTCACTCAATAAAGAAAGCAGCAATAATTTGCCAATTACAGTTACCGTACTCATTAGTAATTCTTCTTTTTTCGTCACTTAAAACATTAATTACTTGAATGAAATTAAACTGTTTAATTACTGTACGTATTCAGGAATGTAGGCATAATGCCTCCTCCTTCTCCTCCAAAACTGTAGACATCTGCAAACTCTTCACTACCTCGCATCCTTCCCCACCCATACCGTATCCTCTGCTCACTCCCTGCCCATCACCCTCTGCAACATCTACTACTCTACCATCTACTGCTCCTTCTCACCCGTCTCAGATTCTGATCTCTTCTCCATGCTCCAGAGCCATAAACCCACCACATGCTCAGACTCACTCCCCACTCACCTCAGCTGACCTGGGACTCTCTGGCACTGCTCTCGCCTGGCTCTCCTCCTACCTCTCCAAGCGCATGTACCGGGTTGACCTGGCGTGGCTCACCCTCTGCCTCTCTGTCTTTTGTTAAGTGTCCCCCAAGGCTTAGTCCTGGGACCCCTCCTGTTTTCACTCTACACCCGCTCCCTGGGTCCCCTTATCTCCTCACATGGCTTCTCGTATCACTTCTATGCTGATGATACTCAAATCTTCCTCTCCTTTCCCACCTCTGACTCTGACATTTCCTCCCATATCTCTACCTGTCTCTCAGCCATCTCTTCCTGGATGCACTCGCATCATCTAAAACTCAATCTCCAAATCAGACCTCCTTTCCTCCCCCTCTTCCTCCCCCACTGATCGCTCTCTCTCTCTATTTCTAGATTCTGCTTGAATCTACCACCCTCTCTCTTTCCTCCTTCACCAAGAACCTTGGTGTTACCCTTGACCCCTTCATCTCCTACTCTCAGCACATCTGTACTCTGGCACGCTACTGTCACTTCTTCCTCAGCAAAATATATAGAATTTGCCCCTTTCTCACGACTACTCTATGCAGCTCCTAGTTCAGGCCCTGGCACTGTCCCGCCTTGACTACTGCAACTCCCTCCTGGCCGGCCTTCCTGCCTCTGCTACCCATCCGCTCCAGGTCATCCAAAACTCTGCTGCTCGCCTTGCCTTCTCCCTTCCTCGTTTCTCAAGCAAGCAAATATTTACTATGAGTTTTAACTGCTCTTAGTCAAACTCGCCCTTACTTATAATTTACTGTAATCTTCATTTTGCTCTTACTGTACTTTTATAACTGCTCTTTACCCAACCACCCAGTTTTTGGCCTGAAAAAGTTTCTTTTTTTTCCACTAAATCAACAGATGTAATTGTTCAGATTTACACATATCTAAAGACTAGCTAGGTCCCATATGCTATGAAGCATCAGTAAGTTGATGCAGCTAACAAAACAATTATACGTCTAGAGATGGGCATCAATTATCCTGCAGGAGAACAATTTAACTGTATTGATGTAAGAGCAATTGAGGTTTACAAGATACGTACTAACATTAAGAACTAGACCCTTTTGTTTGTGAAGTATGCTATGAATTAGAGTAAGCTTTTCAATTCACATATGCCAAGACAACCTTGGTGAGACAACCATTTCAGGCTTAGTAAATTGAAAGGGCATGTACTTGATGTATATCAAACACTCTAAGTTAATGGAACAAACAGTAGCAGCGTGTGATTACAATGAAGCTTCTGTCATGTTATGGGAATCTTTGTCTTCAACAGGGTATGAAAGAGAATTAACTTTTTTTTTTTTTTACTAATAAATACTCTCATATACTTCAGAAAGGACTAGCCGTGACAGATTGTCAGCCATTTAGATGAAGTAAAAGTGGCTGAAAAGGCATTCACTCACTCACAAAAGTGCCTTTACTTCACTATTAAGATCAACAGATGGCTGTTTAGCAGGATCACTCAACCTTAAAATCTGGGAAAAGTGCACAGGGGTCTAAATTCCCACAGCAGCTAGTTAAGCACATTCTCAGGTGTCTGTGAAATTAAACAGAGCGGAGAATCCACATGTCAGGTACAAAACTGACCAAGGTTGTATAATGATTATGATTCTTGGGAGTTATATGCCTGTTAATTTTCATTCACAGAATAATATTATACTAAATATGCAGTACAGTCAGTTTAAGTGATATCTTAATTAAACTGATTTTATACTTAACAGAAATGTCAGTAACATTCACCCCCACCCCCGCACCCCCACCATGGTTGTGCATACATAATTTTTCAGTACCATGAATAAGTAAATCAGCATGAATTCAATATACACACAATAAACAGACAGACTTAATATCCATACTTTTAACACATTTTTGCTAACAATATTAAGTTAGTGTCATGACTATGGATAAGCAGCCCTGCATGGGTAGTTTATGAAAAAAAAAAAAAAAAAAAAAAAAAAACATTTTATTAAAATATTTAATCTATTTTTGAATAGCGCTCCATTATCTATTCCGAGGTATAAAAAATATTTGGCAAACAACAAGTGGGATTAAAGGGCAATCCATGCCACACCACCAGTTATTTGCCATTCCTATTAAAGGGGTAACATTCTGGGGCACCGCTGCTCTTCTTCGATAGATTTTTCAATTCAATCATTTATATATATGTGAAAAACAGGTGATTATCTTTTTTTAGAATTCCAAAATATTTGGTAAGGAAGCAGTTTGAGTGTGGTAAAATGTTCAACAAATGTAAATACATTTACATTAGGTCCATTTGGTACAATGAAGACATTTTGTCACAAAATTTTATAAGCATATTTTAGTATTACTACTCATGCCACTGAGTGTTTTATGCTTATGGCACGACCTCAAATTGAGCTCAATTCAGGCATGAAGAGGAGTGTGGATGGTTCTCATCAACAATCCAGCCCAATTATTTAAGGTCAGTGCAGAATGACATTTCAATTAAAATTATATCCTCAGGCAATTAAAAACAGACATTCACCTCCTCTGGACTCATCACACATGCAGGTCCTCCTGAGTAATTACATTCAAGCAAGTAAACAGCTCTGGCTGCTACTCTTTAAATCCAGGAAAAACCCTTTAACTCCTTTATGCCTCAACTGTTTGGGATTGAGTTCCCCAGTCAATCACGTTTATATGAATACAAATGGAGATTGGCGTAATGTTCAATAAGTAAATAAAGAAATAGGTAACGTCGTTTTATCAGGCCATCTACAGGCCAATAACAGGTTAAAAATAATCACGCAATATGGCTTTCATCCAAAGGCTTCCTGTTTGTGTTGCTGTGACATTATTGTAAAAATTAGCTTGTGCAATTTAAAATGTACACTTTAAAATGTATGAAATACTAGACCTTGGTTTGCTTGATGTGGCATGTCATATTATTTTTATTATGTCATTATCGGTGGCGGAGCGATAGCAGGTACAGCAGGTGCAACTGCACACAGGCCCGTGCACTCAGAGGACCCCGGAGGGGTTCCAAAGTTTTTATTTATTTATCTATTTAACAATGATTATATCCCTCACATTTATATTTGCAGATGTTACACATTTGTATCACTGTAGCTGCCGGTGTGCGGTGCCAGAATTGTGAATTCTGTAATAATTTCTGTGATCGCATAACTGGGGAATCCTGGTAGGGTTAGTGATTAAAACTGTGTGTTTATTTTTTAAAAAATAGTGTAGTTACTGTTAGATGTAAAGATGACTGCAAAATAAAGTAAGCGAGTAGACAATGTTCTTATTCCGTACTGTTTCATACATGCTAACAGTCTGACAAATAAATACAGTTCAATATTGAACACTTGATTTGGTATGTTTGATGTTTATAAATAGTTACTGACGACAAATGGAAAGATGACTGCATCCAGGTAAGGAGTAACCTGTTTAAAAATTTCCGTACTGTTTGTTACATGCTACTGATCTGACAAATAAATACAGTTTGGTATTATGACCACGTCTTCTTGGGTAATGTTTAAACAGTTTATAAATATGGGTTCAGTTAACGTTTGGGGAGGGGGGGCCCACAATAAGGTCCT
Organism: Polyodon spathula; assembly: GCF_017654505.1. Classification (NCBI taxonomy): domain Eukaryota; kingdom Metazoa; phylum Chordata; class Actinopteri; order Acipenseriformes; family Polyodontidae; genus Polyodon; species Polyodon spathula. Next base: position 19,956,809 of record NC_054540.1, on the reverse strand, counting down.
GCAGTGGGGCCCATCTTCCTCTTCCTCCACCACTGGTCATTATGGTACAATATGAATGCATTTAGCTTTAAAAAAAAAGAAAGCGTAATGCTAAAAGAAATCTTTTCTTACTTTTGTTCTAAAAACAAGAACATTATACGGATACAAGATTGGTGATGTTCATAATGATGAGAATTAAAAATCTTAGGATAAGCAAGTGTATGTTTTTTTTTCACTTCCTTGGAACATAGCAAGACTAAATACTGAGCACCTGTCACTAAAATCCCAATATATTAAAATACTTTATTAGGTTAAATATTATTCCAGTCTAGTCAGATTAAAATGCAAAAGGCTGTAAAATGTATGTCTGTTTCAAATACTGCAAAGTTTGTCAACAAGCTGATCATTGGAGCCATAATATTAAGTTCCAGTTAACTGAGAGTGCAGCTGAACATTTTGGGCTACATTTAATATGCCTTTATTCCAAAAGCTAATCAAAACTAGAAATACATTTTTACTTACCATATGCTACTTTATGTTGTATTTACCATAAATTAAAAAATTACTTTGATAAATGTGGAGCAAAACCTCACACTGGAGGAGAAACATAATTAATCAGTTAAGATACACTGCTTGCCTTTTAGTTTCATTAATTTCAGGTAGCTGTGGCTGTTCTTTACTGAACTCACTAGGAGTATCAGAAGGTTAATTTCATTGAAAGTTTTCATTGACTGTTTCAATTTTTTGATTCATGTTCCCAGTAAGAATTTGTATGTTAAGAACAGTATTTACACTCTTAAGAAAAGTGTTTCTCATGCCCATGTGAAAAACAAAAGCCTGGCTTATAATAATGATATCTGAAGTAAAAATAAATAAATAAATAAAATCGCAACTGTTGTATAAGTTAGTTCTGCGAGCATTTTTTTTTTTCAATCGGCTCCTCCTTTTGACATTTCCCGTTACAAACCGTCTGGTTACTACGGAAAACACGAACTCATTAACACCAGCAACAGAGCACACGCAACCACAGAGCGAATGAATAACTCACTAAAGAATACTAAAGTATAGTAAGCTCCCAGCAACAAGCAACATTGAACTGTAGGACTGGCAGGAAAAAAAATGCTCACAGAGATATAAAATATACTGCATGGGGTAGTGGGTGATAAATGAGAATTTAATACCAAACCTCAGGGTGGGATGCTTGGATAAATGCAACCCCTAGATTAGAACACTTTTGTTTTTGATCCGATGTTTCATACCGCAAAGACACGTTATATTTTAGGGGATTATTTTATTAATTTGCAGTGCCATCTGCTGGTTCTACTAGAAAAGGCAACTGCATCATCCTTTTTTTTTCTTCTCAAAAACTGTTTAATTAAACAGAATGTGCTGAAATCCTGTGAATGGGCAGGACGAAGTCCTCTCAAGACAGGCACATTCCTTTATATCAGATCGAGTTAACTGCAGTCTTGACAGTTGAGTAACGTTCTCACTTTTCAGCGTGTAGGTTCCCACGCTGATGACAGAATCAAATATTTATCAACAACAAGGAAAAAACAAGAAGTGCTCCAATCTGTCTGCAACCAGTTTACAGTACAGTACAGACCTGATAAGTCCAGGACATTACAGGAATAGATTTCTGGGGCTCTCGGCTCCCTACCAACCAATGATTCAAAGAGAAAATGAAAGAATTATAAAGCATTTGCCTTTACAAATAAATTGTTATGCACCTTTCTCACAGCCAAAAAAAAACTTTTCTTATTTATGTTCTAAAAATGGGGCGACAACATGATATGGATACAAGATGGCAGTGTTCATAATGATACGAAAGATAAATCTTACTACAAAGATAAGCTGGTGTATCTTTTTTCATAATCCAGGGAACATAACAGGCTCCTAGCTCCCTACTGATCAATGGTTAAATGAGAAAACAAAAGATCCACAATCTCATTCCATCCATCAAAACAGGGAATAGATGCTCATGGTACAAAGGCCAAGGAAGATACAGAAAACTGCTGTTCCAATGGAATGGGTCAAGCCACATATTTACTGTCTCCCTGCAAATATACAGGTGGGTCCTCCCAGGCCAGGATCTGACTCATACTGACCACTGGTTCTGGTCCACAAGGTCAGTGAACATGGGAGTACGGAGTTTTAATTAAAAAAAAAAACACATTACTGCACAGCAGGAAAGTATAATGACAATTGGAAAGCAACATCAGAAATTAATATGATACAATGAAGCTGGAATCTATTGACTTAATTAAGATGTGATAGGGCATTCATTGAAGTGCTGTGACTGAACCAGTATGCAGGGACATAAATAATAGAAACTTAATTAAACCGTGTTGACCTTTCATATACTGCTAAATGTTTCTGGCAGTTCTTACAAATGCTTCAATTTTTTATTTTTATATTTGAATCTTTAAAAAATATTTATTGTGGTAAGGACTTTACAAAGAAAATAGTCCATGTTTTTATAGTTTAAACATGTGTAATGTTTCATTTAAACAAATTGTGACTACAATTTTAAATTAGGCAGAACCTCAATTATACAACACAAACTAATGAATTCACCAAGGGAGAAGAAACCCCTTATTAAATGGGTATGTAAAAAATGTAAAATATCTCCAGGCAAGGATGTGAACAACACTTATACAGGTTGTCAGTAACAAATTATATCACCATGACCTACATTTACAGTATGCAGAATGACATCTTACAAGAAATGGTCATGCACAGGACAATCAGAATCGGGCAAGTCATGTGGAAATGTGGATTTCCTCCCCAGTTTCAGAGTCTTGTCTGACCGACACAGGATTTCCCTGTACTTTGCACCATCCATTCTCCCCTCTATCCTGACAAGTCGACCTGCTTATTTTTGATGTGTGAACACTGACTCCCATCTCAGACACAGAACATTGCTCTCTCAAGGTCATTGTTGGCTTCAGACTGACATCCTGAACTAGTTTCCTGCTTGCTCAGCTGCTCAGTTTGGGAGGGCAACCTGATCTGGCTAGTGTCTGGGTGGTATCAAAGGGGTTGAATACTTATGCAACTGAGATTAATCTGTTTTTCTCTGTAAATCTTATTTATATTCAATATGCATTTTTTAACTTTATCAATGTGGCTTAGTTTGTGTAGATTCTACATGTAAAGTCTAATTTGAAAGCGTTGTGGAGTACGCTCAGGTACCAAAAAAATGTGAAAACTTTGCAGGTGGGCAAATACTTCTGCAAACCACTGTGTGTGTGTGTGTGTGTGTGTGTGTCTCTCTCTCTCTCTCTCTCTCTCTCTCTCTCTCTCTCTCTCTCTCTCTCTATATATATATATATATGTGTGTGTGTGTGTGTGTGTGTGTGTATATATATATATATATATATATATATATATATATATATATAGTTAATAAGATACATAGATAAAATTTTGTTTAAAGAGACAGAAAGAGCAGGTATTCATTAACTATAAATGGCATGTATGCATCATTTAAGCACCATTTGGTTATCTATCATGCTACACACCTCTATCACGGCACAACATGTAAACAGTTCACTGTGAACTATTACATATCCCAGTTTAATACATGTAAACTCCAGTGAACCACTTGCATTTGAAGTGTTATGATTCTACAGGTGACAGGTAGATGGCGCTAGTACACTTTTCTTTCAAGGTTTAGTTTCACACAAATTAAGATTTTTTAAAGCACACTGCTTTATCACACTACCTTCAGGACAGGCCTTTTATAGAAAGTGTTCTGCTATTGCCTTTCTTCTGTTACTTTTGTTTCCACCTGGCACTTCTGACTGTGGAATAACATAGACTGCAACACAATCTCTAGCCAAAACAAGCAAACTTAAACACATGAATGATCTTGATGGTACTTGGAAGTAGAGAAGAATGACTATATGTGGGTGAACAGGGGAATGTAAAAAAAAATAGAATCATAATCAAAGCACATTATATGAACATCACATGAACCTAGATAGGTGGTACTTGGCACTGCGTTTAGTACGGGTACATAAACCACAATACGGTGAGAAGTCATATTGAGAGCACAACTGCCAGCCTGGTAGCTGGTTGTGTAAGTTGTGCAGACACGCACTGTTTAATGTGATCAGCAGGGAATGTCCTCTGTGTTAAATCTAATGGAAACAAAGCCAACACTAGTCTTTAGCACCGTTTTTGTTAAAAGGAATGTGAGAGCTTATTTTGCCCCAGGAGACAGCAGATGCACCAGCTGTCACCTGCAGAGTCACTCTGTAATTCCTTCTCAACCCACTGCTCTCAGAACTCAAGCATTGCCAATGTATCCTTCATGTGAACATATTTAGCATACTGATTTCCTACAAAGATGTACACAGTCTAAAGAGATGGTTGTTTTTTGGGGTATATTTTGTCGGCGTTTCATCATTTCCCATTTCACTGCTTTCTGGGTGTTCCTCAAGCACCCATACTGCAAAGTTATACGTATTGGTGTTATTACAGTAATACTGTACCATTACATGAGTGATCATGAAAAACAATTGGGTGCCTCACGGTTTTTCTTTATTATCTAAGTTACTAGTTAGTTATCATCTCTGGAATTGCTTTAAAAAGGCAACATTTTTATAACATAGTTTAAGTTCTGCAATCTACTATGTATGTTCTCCACCTAACGTCAGGAACTTAATACCTCAAATTAAATACTGGTATTGACTGCAACTGAAAATATCCTTTCACATTATCTAAACTGTTAGCATATCTGGCATTAACACCACACCTACTACAGGCTTTTTGTTGACATAGGGATTGTCTCTGTGCAAATAACTGTTTCTATGCTACGTAGGAACATATCAAATGGTGACAGATTATTTTGAGGGACATGTTTTTAGTTTATGAGCTGTTAACAACTAGCTCAATATTATATTAAATACATAAATACATAAATAAATAAATAAATAAATAAATAAATAATAAAAATAAAAATAAACATTGTTCCTTTCTTGTTACTGGCTAGTTAATATACATAAACCTACTCAGATGCCTGGGATTATATTTGTCTAAAGGCAATTAAAGATGCCACTACAGTAAGAGTTAGCAAATAATATCAGGTTTTATTTTATTTCTTTTTTTTGTATTAGTTTGTAAATAGCTTCAAAATATCAACTGACTTTCTGTGACATGTTAGTAAGATAGTTGTTAAGGTTAATAAACTGTATATTTATTTATTAAACTAACTTAAATAAATTTATATAGGATAAACGTTGGTAAAACCACTTGCTAGTTCTTATTTTCGTACCAAAAATAACAATGTAGAAATCATCTATAGTTTGTTTAGTTTTTATATTTGCTGTTTGTCCTGTCTCTGTTCCACTCTGAATGGCTAGAGGTTGCTATCAATTATCTCAGTGATCTGTTAGTATAGTTTCACTGTCACTGTTCTGACAGATCTCGTTGACTGAAGCAGCGACAGATTACTCTCATTCGTTTAATTGACTGTCAATCATCCAGACCTGTACCCACTGTGCGCTTTCATTTGCTAGCTCAAGCGCCTGTCATTCAAAGCGCCTACTTCTGAAATTAGCAGGTTAAGGAGTAGATAGGCTTTTGCTAGGTACACGATGACAGTTACTAGTTAGAGGAAAACACTTAATGAGTATTGTGCACAATCCCCTGACCGACGTCTCCGCGGCAGGATAAAGCAGGCCCGTCTGCCTTACCTTCCAGTGCTGAAGAATATATACTTGTAAATATATGCTATATAAGTCTGTAATACACTTTTATATGCTTATTTGAGACACTTTTTAAAATTTGTGTAGGATCTTTATATTTACAAGGTATAGCTCTGATGTGACCAAACGTTATTTCAACTGGAATGTCGGTAACCATGGTTTTGTTGAATGCTGAATATAATGGGGCTTCACTAAATTAGACATTCCTCAATGGCATAAAAAGTCTTTTCTTTTTTTATTTATTTTTTTGAAAGCATAAAGGTCGATTTCACCCGTTCTCTGCTTTAATCAAAATATAAAGATAAAAAAAAAAAAAAAAAACAGTAAATTCTTTCTAAAATAAATGTTGATTTGTCAAAACAAAAAAAAAAAAAAAAAAAAAAAAAAAATTGAATAGTAGCAAGCCTATATACAGGCATCTCCAAAATTATTGGCACCCTTGATAAAATAGGACATAGGATTACATCCCCCAGAATACCTTGGGGTTGGAATTAGAGCCATAATTGGAATCACCTGACTAATATAATGAGCCAATGATCAAGCAAGCAGGCAGGTATATAAAACAAGGTGTCGGCATGTGCACGTGCATATATATATATATATACAGGCACGTCCAAAATTATTGGCACCCTTGATAGATGAGCAAAAAAGGCTGTATAAAATAAACAACACAGGTAATGAGCTATATTGTAATTTTCCACCATGTGGAATATATTGTACTTTATTAATGATTCAAGGGAATCAATCAAAATTACACATTTCTCAAATTGTACATTTATTTCCAAAAAAATTAAGTGTCACAATTATTGGTACCCTTGTTTTCAGTACTTTGTGCACCCTCGGCTTGCAAGGATAACAGCACTGAGCCTTTTTCTATAATTTTTTATGAGAATGGAGAACACACTGGAAGGTATCTTACACCATTCCTCCATACAGAATCTTTCCAATCATTGATATCATTCGGTCTGCGCTTATGGACTGCCCTCTTCAATTCATCCACAGGTTTTCAATGGGATTCAAATTCGGAGACTGAGATGGCCATTGCAAAATGTTGACTTTGTGGTCAATTAACCATTTCTTTGTGGATTTTGATGTGTGCTTGGGGTCACTGTCTTGCTGGAAGATCCACTTGCGGCCAAGTTTTAGCCTCCTGGCAGAGGCAACCAAGTTTTTGGCAAAAATGTCCTGGTTGGCTAAAATGTCCAGAGTTCATGATGCCGTTCATCTTAACAAGGGCCCCAGGACCAGTGGAAGCAAAATAGCCCCATAACATCAAAGATCCATCAACATATTTTACAGTAGATGTGAGGTTCTTTTCTGCATGCACATCCTTCTTTCGACAGCAAACGCACCACTGGTGTGCGTGGCCAAAGAGCTCTATTTTCGTCTCATCTGACCATAGCACCTGGTTCCAATCCAAGTGCCAATGCCTTTTAAGTCCAGGTGCTTACATTTGTTGGTTGCTCTCAATAAAGGCTTTTTTTCTGGGATCCCTTCCAAATAGGCTATTGGCATGGAGGTGGCATCTAATTGTAGATTTGGCTTTTTTTTCTGCAATTGGCTGGAGGTGGCATCTATTGTAGATTACTTATATAGATATATATATATATATATATATATATATATATATATATATATATATATATATATATATATATATATATATATATACCTTATTTTTACCTTTCGACAAAAAAATGGAAACACCTGGGTAAATGGGGGACACCAAGTATATTGAAAGCAAGGGCTTCCACACAGGTGTGGCTCATGTGTTAATAAATAACACCCCAGCATGCTTATGGTCATATATAAAAATGATGGACAGGTCTGGTTGCCTATAATTATGGCTAGAATGGCTGCAAGAGGAGACCACAGTGACTTTGAAAGAGGGCTGATTGTTGGGGATTCTGGAACGACACTTGAGCAAGCGTTTTCCCACCTCCATCAACCAGGCGTGAGTTGATTGACTTTCTCGTGGAAGAATGGTGCTGCATCCCTCCTCTAGAATTCCAGAGGCTGACAGCCACGGCGCATAATGGCCATACTTGCCGCACGTGGTGGCCCAACACCCTATTAAGTGACTTTACATTGGTATTTCCATTTTTTTGTCCACTACCTGTGTGTGTGTGTGTGTGTGTCTGTATGTATGTGTGTGTGTGTGTGTATATATATATGTGTATGTGTGTGTGTGTGTGTGTGTGTGTGTGTGTGTGTGTGTGTGTTTATCAGCTCATGGACGGATGGCCTGACATTCTCCTCTAGAATTTTCTGATACAATGCAGAATTCATGGTTGTGTCAATGATGGAAAGCCGTCCAGGTCCTAAGGCAGCAAAGTAGCCCCAAACCATCACACTCCCACCACCACGCTTGATGGCTGGGATGAGGTTCTTCTGTTTGAATGCAGTGTTTGGTTTTCACCAAACATAATGTTTCTCATTGAGGCCAAAAAGTTCTACCTTTGACTCATCTGTCCAGAGAACATTGTTCCAGAAGTCTTGTGGATCATCTATGTGCTCTTTGGCAAACTTCAGATGGGCAGCAATTCTTTTTAGAGTGGTTTCCTCCACACTATCCTTCCATGAACACCATTATTGTTCAGTCTTTTTCTGATAGTTGAGTCATGAACACTCACATTCTTTGTGACTTCCTTTATGATTTTCCGGTTTGTTCTTCGAGAGATTTTGGTAGAACGACCACTCCTGGGTAGAGTGACTGTGGTTTTGAACTTTCTCCATTTGTAGACTATCTGTCTGACAAATCCTTAGATCCCCAAATCCTTAGAAATGGTTTTGTAACCCTTTCTAGACTGATGAGCATCAATAACTGTTTTTCAGAGGTCCTCAGAGATTTCTTTTGATCGTGGCATGACGTGTTTCCACACACCTGTATGGTGAAGGCCAAACTCACAAAGTTTCTGATCTTTATATAGGGTGGGACCTCCCAAACTCACAACTAAATATCTACCTAATTATTTAAACACCTGATTCTAATTATCCCATTTATTGAGCTGATAAAACCAGGGTTCACAAACTTTTTCACATACCCTGAATCTTAATTACTCATTGTTTGTCTAATTCATACATCATTTTGTTTCAAAAGACATGGAATTGGTTAATATATACCCTATTGGATATTTAAGAAAATACTGGTTTTGATACAAGGCGGCTATCATGGTAAAACTTTTTTTTGGCACTAATATATATATATATATATATATATATATATATATATATATATATATATATATATATATATATATATATATATATATATATATATATATATATAGATATAGATATAGATATAGATATAGATATAATATTACTGCTCAACTGCTCCAGCCAGCCTAGAGTTTGTCAAAGTGAGAAAAGGTTCTCTTTCCCAGTTAAGTCATAAAGCCTCTGTACAACCTGGCAATATGCCTGACTATACAGTCAGATTTGCACTGGCTCTGTATTGCACAACAGATTCCACACATTGTACCTGAATTTAGACACTGCTATTTCTCACACTCTCGTCATAAGCAGTCATATTTTTTTTTTAACATAATACACGTTTAAAAAAAAATACCTACCCGCAGTGCTTTGTATTTGGTGGTTTGTCCATCCGTACAGCAAGCTTGATTCTGAGCTCTGAGTCTTGGCTGTTTTTTGGAACTATCATTTTGTGCAGCTCTGGAGACTTTGAGCTGTTTGGCGTTGGATACAGAACAACCTGTTAAAAGGACAGAGAAAAATCTATCAATATTTAAAGCTGCAAGTAAGTTAGCGACTGGATGTCATGAATATGATATGGCAGATTGAGTGTGGCAGCTTGTCACTGTATGCTTGAATCAGGGCTGGCATTGCTGAGGCTAGGCTAATAAACCCACTAACTCCATCACATTCACTAGATGTGTTTATCACAGATTTGTTTATATTCTGACAAATAGGTGTTTTCTATTATGAACAACACATTTTCCAGTTTTTTACTAAAAGCACAACAGTACCTGGTAATGGGAACAGAAAAAAAAATGTCAGTAAAAATAAAACGCAATTGGCTAGACCCCAGGAATCTAAAATCAGACCCAACAGTGAGAATCCTTACCCAGTACAATGCTTAACAGAATCATAGATGGCATCTTCGTTAAAGGAAAGCTATAATTACCTATTAATAGAACACACTACATAGTACCCCACACAGTAATAAAAATTTAACAACAGTGAATCTGTATGAACGTGGATTCTCCTCCATTGCATAAAGTTCGACAGCAAGTGATCACATGATCTAAAGTGAAGTCATCCCACACACCACAGCCTAGAGGCAGACATATTGGAAAGCTTCTGCATCTTGAAACAGGTTTGCAGAGATTATTATCAGTGCAATGTAAAAGTGATTTAAACCAAGTTAGTCACTGGTTGTCATATTTAACAATAAATTAAGTCTTCTTTAGTAGTCTAGGCCAAATTTGCATTCATTTTCTTTCAATATATGTCTTGTTCACAACTGTAGTTGCTTTGCAAAGAATGTAAGACACAACACTTGTACAGTAATTACCTAGCCTTGTTGGGTACAATAATTGCCTATATTAAGGTCACAGCATAGTTTTGCAGAAATTCAAGCAAAAAAATAGCTAACATGGTGTGTAGTGCTTATTGTAAATCATGTACTGTATGAGAATTTAACCATTAAGGATTTGTCAAAAATCCAAGAGATCTTATCCTGTGTCTTTATTTTTGTCATTTATAATAATGTAATATGATGTGTGTTAGGTATCTCTTACAATATAAATAATTTCTCACAGTTTAAGCAGACAGAATCGCTTTAGCTTCACGTCACAGTCCACTCACCCAAACTGCACAACAGGACATCTCTTACAACATTAAGAGACACCTCACACACATAAGAACATAAGAACATAAGAAAGTTTACAAACGAGAGGAGGCCATTCAGCCCATCTTGCTCATTTGGTTGTTAGTAGCTAATTGATCCCAGAATCTCATCAGGCAGCTTCTTGAAGGATCCCAGGGTGTCAGCTTCAACAACATTACTGGGGAGTTGATTCCAGACCCTCACGATTCTCTGTGTAAAAAAGTGCCTCCTATTTTCTGTTCTGAATGCCCCTTTGTCTAATCTCCATTTGCGACCCCTGGTCCTTGTTTCTTTTTTCAGGTTGAAAAAGTCCCTTGGGTCGACATTAACTTATGCTGCACACCTTTAAATGCTTCACACCTCAATCTAAAGGACATGAATAACAAATGGTGATCAGAAAGGAATACTAGGGGTGACCAGGACTATAAAATCCACATTAAATCAGATTCAAGATTTAATTTAGTGATAAATAGTGGTATAAGTAAATCACCCTTGGTGTACACTATCAGGGCTAATATAAAGTGAAAGGGTAGTGGTATACAGAAACACAGCTGTTCAGTTCATTCAAACAGGACCCACGGTATTTTACATATATTTCTATGTGCACACAGTAACATAGATTTTGCATAATTAAGCCTAGGTTCTTGCACTAGTGTGCTGAAAGGAGCCGTTGGGGCAAAGCCTGGTGGAACCACCTCCATGTTGTAGGAGTACTAAAAAATCTGTTGGTATTAAGATATCTTTGTTTCTTTCCAGGCTTTTGCTGCTGGATCAAAGACATATGCTAACACATAAGCACTGCAAATAGTGATTACACAGAACTGTTGTGCCACTGGCCTACTATAATGTTAGTTACCATGTAAAGCATATTCAGCTCCATTCTGTAAAGAAAATCTCTGTTTTATTGTGGTTACGGAAATAGGTCTCTAATAAGCATGTGCATTGCTGCACCACCAAGCTACGAAATTGTCTTTCACAGACACTAATTAAGGCTCTTATGAGTAAAGTGTGTGGGTGTTTTTTTTGTTTTTTTAATGAAGTGGTAGCATCAGCTAAAATGAAAAACAAAAATTAACGGCTATATCATTCTGCTGCTGTAAGAAGTCGACAAAGTGAATTTAAATAATTTCAGCTATAGAGAAAGTAAAACTGGAAAAGTTAGTGAATTCCATCTCCCGTCCTCAAAACAATTGCTCCCCTGCTGTCACTACAAGCATTTTTTATTACAATGTGACCAACCCACAAAAACCTTCAGATTTAACTTGAACATTTTTAATGAACCAAGTGAAAAAAAACCTGTAATGTAACTAAAGGTGGTCATGTAAAAGGAGTCCACTTGGCTTCATTCAGAAAACCTCAGAAGGAAATACCTTTTATGTAGGTTAGGGGTGCAGTTTTAGTAAAAACAATAACACACAAAATGCCACAGCAAGCTGCTGGTCTTTATGCCTGCAAAGAGATTAAATGAAGGTTAGGTCTGGCTCCTAGTTGTAATGCACATCAAATGAATAGATCCAGCCAACCATTATCCTTCCAGTGAGAACTACAGGTCCCAGAGTTCCTCAGCTCTGCAGAAAAAAAAAAATACCTTTCCCAATTCTTTGTCTTCCAGGGCAAGGACCCCAGTACTTTCAGTGAAGAGTTTCACTTTGACAACGGGGAGAGGATGAGTGGTGGTGAAATCCCCTTGGGTCCCCCACCTGCAAAACAAGAAGGTTCATTATGCAGCAGAATTGTGGCTGGAGGCTCAACAGGGACCTCATAGGTTTGAGAGCAGATTCTTGATTCTCTTGGTTTGGTCATTTATTGTTCTGTTTGTAGTATTAAAAATGGGAAGCTTAATAAGCTGACCATGAACACCTTTAACTATGTTATCCTATGTATTTACAATAAATTTGATAAATGCCGTTACCATTAATCTGTGATATAGGCGTTCGCACAGAGAATTAGTTGACTGACAGGCCTGTGTGTTTATTTTTTTCAGAAGTACTTATGATTTTATACCTTGTTAGTAAACTGTTTGTTACAATCTTTATAAACAGCAGCTGTGAAAGAAATGCAACCCCCCCCCACTATAATTCCTATACTAACCTTGCTAAAATAAATCAGCTTTTAAGAATCAAGCAATCCACTTATAAGAATAATTTCGGGACAAACCGACTACATGTAATACGGTACTGTACAAAGTGCAATGATGTGTTGTGACAGAGACAGAATGATTCTTGGTGATAAATCTCCCTCCTGACTTGTGAGGGTGCTGCGTAAAGGGAACAAAGTGCCATGGACTGGATGGCCAGACAATGAATTCCCAGGGTTAGGTGGAAGTCAGACATCTAGAAAGGGGGCAGAGCTACAATACACCAAGTCATCAACCCGGAAGGGAAATGATTTGGCAGCCACGGATTGGAAGCCTTGAGTAAACATAATCATGAATATAACAGGTTGCTTACCCACAAGGACTTGTCCTGTTTGTTTTGATGTGTTCTACTCAGCATGCTTTTGCCAAGTGTACCCATATTGGTCCGCTTTTAAGAATCAGCTGCTTATAAGAATCAAATCATCTGGGACAGATGTGATTCTTATAAACGGGATGCACTGTATAATGTATGTACATGTTGAAATAGACAACCGACACCGGGTCAGTCCTAACTATAATGGACAGGTTGAACTATTGCTACAATTAATGTTTGTATCTGTGTAAAAAAAAAAAAAAAAAGAAATATATTATTAATTTTTTTTTGTGCATGATAAGAAAATGGTATTTCAGAATCTTCCTTTAGAGCACTGCTCTATATAGGGTGAAGTTACTAAATAATGATTTACTCTGTGTGTTGCCCTGGATGGCTCCTGAATGTAACAGCAGGACTAAATCTGCCCCGTTCCAACTCTTCAAAGCACAGCTTGAAATGCCATAAAATACTAAACATAATAGACCTGTCTTTTAGCAGCAAATAATGCAACCCATGTACTGCTATGCACGGTAGATTCAAACACATATTCTGACAAAAACAAATATGCTGAGAAAAATGAAAACTGAAATCAATCTGGGGGACATTTCCAGTTATATTTCTCTGTCTCATCTATGGAATAACCAATCCTACTCATCCTAGTGCCCTTTAAAATCTTGTTATCTTAACTGGGTTCACATCAATAGTTCTGCTACAAATGGGTTTCAAATCAGAAAACACACATGTGCTGCAGTCCTTACCGATTAGAAAATGTGTATTCCTTTTGAAGCTTAATACTGAAAGAAAAAAAAAAAAATTCCTGTGTAGTTATGAATAGTACACAAGCACAAGGAATGGCTGCACAGCCTACAGGGTTCTGTTCATACAGCAGCTGTATGTACTGCAGGGTGTGAAAACCATTGAGGCTCTGTGTGCCCTCTGACACAAGCCATTCTCAGGAAAGCTGCAGTCTCCAGCTGCTCTTTATCTAGTCCTTGTCTAGCAGAGGCATTCTGAATTTGTTGCTAACATTTGAAATACACAACAAAAGATTGTTGTCCTTTTTTTATTTAAACTCATGTTTGATTATTTAACAGTGTGTATTGTATTATGTACTTCTGGGTTTATCTTCATAGTACTTAGTCTTACTGGTAATGGGTACAAAAGATTAAAAATAATAATAAAACTTTTCATATTAGCTAGAACCAGACGATCACTGTACATTTGCATGTTTTTTTTCCAGCAGAGCAGGATCAATTATGCCGACTAGTGACACTGCTACTAATAGATGCTTTTCAAACGTACTAAGATTGACCGAAGTTCAGGGAATGACACCAAAATATTTCGTTTTGCATGTTTATAAAGCATTTGACATTTTAACTACATTTTACAATATAATTAGTTTAGAGTTTGTGACCCCAGAATACAAAACTCTTGGTAATGTCACTGCATACAACTCAATAACCAATCACAAATTTGAAAATTTGTGTGACCTTTTATGGAATCCAAAAAAGTACTCCTATTTAAAAAGTGTGAATACACTTAAAATTTGTTCTGACTGGGATATCACCATGGGTTGGAACCTGTATTAATGGACATTTGATCATTTTACTTTTTAATTACCATAATTCAACAATTGTGACACATGATTTAACTCATTTTCAAACTGCACACAAAACTTTGTCAAAATGATCATTCACGCTACATTAAGAGGATTATGAGGTTTCTTAGATAGGTTTTAACTAAACCATACAAATCTTTCATCTTTAGTTATACAGTTACGGTTAATTTGATCATAACATCCCTATTGCTGCTCCATTTCCAGAGGCAAATCAAAACTCTACATCTCATAATATGACAACTGTAAAAATCAATTGACACAGGTTCGGCTGCAAAGATTCAATCTTTATGCATACATATTGGGGCAATGTACAGATAAGCGAGCTAAGGAAAGAAATTCCACAGACGTTCCATTTAGAAACTATAATAATGTATAAGGAAATCCTATTGTGAACTCAAGTTTACTGGCAAAGGAGACTTTCAGCCTACAGGAAAGGCACTGTAATGAACTGGCATCCCGGGTCATTAAACTGAATGGAAGGGCAAGGGCTGGACACAAAACGCAAACCATACAGTTCAAAGACAAGCGCCTTACCATTCAGCTAAAGAGAAAGCTCTCTAATTAACAGGTAGATACGTGTCTTATGCTGCGGTCAGTATTATTAACTCATCAGCTGAAGGAGGAAATTCATTACATTCTCCGTCCGCTTAAATCAAAGCACGTCCTCAAGCTTGCATCACCTAGGCTCAGGCAGGGAGTTTCAACATCGGGCTCACTGTCCCCAAAGATTATGAGCAACTACATAGAATCACACGTCTTGCAAGCCAGCATACATCCTATAGCTTATAATAATGCAAAGAACACAGAAATTAAATTACCTGTTTCAACCACAGGGGTCAGGATTCACACAGTTCCAGACAAATGACTTGCCACTCAATTAAAGAGCAAGCTCTGGAGTCGAGAGGCAAGTAAGGGTCTTATGCTGATGTCAGTACTTTTAACTTATCAGCCACTAGGAAGAGATTATTACAACCCTCATGGCAATTGCAAACTCACAATCAGACATTATAAAGTCTATTTATGACCGATGCAATTAGGGTTCAAAAACAAAACTATATTTCAAAACACACTTATATCCAATAAAATGTTCATTCTCTGGTACAGTTGGTAAACTAGCCATTGGCCAAACTAAGTGTTTAACATAAATCCTGTGTCAAGTTTGCATGGGAATACGTATTTATAATTGTATAAATAAATACAAAATAAATACAGAACTAGAGAGATCAGGAAAATGAAAACGTAGATATATGCATTGAATATACATAATATACATTTGTATTGCCCCCTCCATTACACAATGGAGAATCCCATTTAAATTTAGCATGTTGAGTAGACCAGACCTGGAAATTACTGTACTTTATATTATGTAGCAGGTTAGTAATTCCCTGCCTTTCCTAAAATACCATAAATTAAATTGTTTCATAATTGAAACAAACAATGACAAAAGCTCCAGGACTTAAGACAAAGCTATTATCATCTCCAAAGCTAAACAGCACACGAATACAAACCATTTTTGATTCACAGATTAATAGTTTCTAAAAGATGCCTTAGGATTGAATGAAATATCTCACTAGAAATTGAAACATGTGTTTCTTCAAGGAAATAGGAATATTCAGAATTCAATCTGAAAATAATAATACTGTATGATATTGATACACGTTAAAAGTTCATTTAGATTAGAAAATAATTCTATAAATCTGTTTTGCACTTCCATTGGCTGCATACAGGAGGTTTCAAAACATGCAGTTTTGAAAGAAATACATATTATAGCAAACTTTTAACTGCCGTCACGACTGTACGACTGCAGCTTTAAACCACCAGCTGGGATACACAGACTTAATAATTGCTTCTGTTTGAAATACATTACTAGTGTGAGGAAAAATCATATTCTCTACTGCCTTTATCAGTCAATTTGCCATATCAGGATTTCGTCTGCTTCAAAGTAAGAAAGAAAATCCGTCACACTGTGCACCACTAAGTGATTTTCAATGACAATCTGTCACATTGTGCTAATTTGCTAGAGCAATCCCAGTCAAGAAAGGCTAAAATAAATGTGAGCAACGTCTCCTAAATTACTATAGTCTTGTCTTGTGGAATCCATGTAGGTGCTGCTTGAAAAAGATCATTGTCATGCAGATGAGCAAGTGTGTCTGGATTAAAGTGCTAAATCTGCATACAGGATGGAATAATATATGCAAGCCTTGCTATTATCACTCAGTACAAAAGGCTTAATCTGTTTATGCAAAATAATAAAAATAGGTGGGTAAACACATTTAGATCACTTGAGGATGGATTCCTATGTGGATAATAAAATGTATCATCCTCGACTGGTTTCACACACCCTAAATATCACTAGTCTTGGACTGCCTTGCCTAAGATAACAGTAGGTAGTCAAAGATCAGAGCTAATCAAGACCTGTGAAACCAACCGACTGTCCTCCCAGGTATAGGGCCATTCCATTAATTTGTTAGGCCAAACTCTATGAATGTGTCATATAAATATATGACTACTCCAAATGGGGCTTGTCCTTTTGTTTCTGACATAAAATTACACTGGCGGTTAGCATATTTAATTAAGTCAGTATGATTTAATTTCAGCTTTATTAAAATGGATTAAAATGACCTAGTTCATCCTTTAGAGAACATCCATGGGATCAATAAGAAATCTAAATGAGATTTGGAATTTGACCATGAATAGAATTTTTAAACAGGTATTCGCTTCCATTCTTACCACGTTATTACAATATCCATGGTTACAGTAGATTGTAGATGTTGAAGGAGACAAAATGTCCCACTGATGTCTACACTGTATAAAAGCAAACTCAAAGAAGTAATGAAAATGAGCATGCAATTAAAAATATTACATTTCTTGGGGTTGCATTATTACATTTGATCCATTGCTCAACAGTATTAAAGAAGTTTTGACAAACTGCACTGAGCAAAATGGATAAGAATAAAAACTGATACTGTTTTGCTTGGGATTTGTGGGTGAAATACTTTGCTTGAAATTTATTTTTCAGGAGTATCTTGTTTCTGAGAAAACTGACACATTTTAGAATGAATGGCTGAGGTACAGTAGCCTCCTGACACCTGATCTGGCAGGTACTGTCACCAATCTTAAACATAGGAAGCTTGTTTTATGTTGATTTACTCTTCTCACTCAATATTTTAACACTCATCTAGATCTAGTGTTTGCTGTTTCAGTACTCCTCCACATCCAAGGATCATAAGCATAGGAAAACCTCCTCAGATGACAAATTAAAATACAATTGCGAATCTTCCTGCTTTTTCAATGAGAAACACACGAGAATAAGCTTGCCTTCGCAGTGTTGTTGCAACTATGCCAGAGCAATAAAATACAAATAATAAAACCATTGTGATTGTATTCATATTAAAGCATTAAGGCTGAGACACATCTGTGGAGTGTATGTTCAAGGAACATTCTTTTTCAAATGGACAGCATTTAACTTAAGTGGTCAAACACTGCTGGTGCATTTTGGGTATCCAAAGGCTTCTGATCAAGGGGTCCTTTCCCATGTACAATCAGTATTCAAAATAAGTCAGTATTCAAAACGGTTTTGTCTGCAAGACAGTTGAGGTATTTTTTTTCTTACAAGCATGCAAGTGTTTCTAGATCAGGCTATTTCTGCAACACTGTTTATTGATTTCAGACATCACAATAAGCCATTCCAATCAGAGAACCAATATTGTTGCAGTAGAGAGTAGGACTGGATGATTCTCATAAAACAAATCTTTTTTTTTTTTTTTTTTTTTTTTTTTTCAGAGATTCTTGTGTCGTGTCTTTCTAGTAAACACAATTATTTCAGGTATTATCAAGAGCCATCAGTTTTTGAATGACATAAAACGAATACAAGTGAAGCATTTCAGGGCTGTCCTTGTAAAACAACAAAGTAAAACAATGAAAAAGGACCTATCATGATAAAGGAATTCATTTTTGCTTTGCATCCAAGTGGTAGTTGAGGCAAAACAATAAGTTAAATGCTGCACTTGTATTACTAAACGTTTAAAAACAATAAGACGGATGGATATAAAGGATGCTTTTCAGCTATGCAACTCACATGATAAGCAGGACTTATGCTTTAAATGAAGTTGCACACAATTAATTAAAACATTTGTGTAGTTTAACTCATACATATGTTTCTCATGTTCTCCTAGTACCATCTTTATTACTAAACCGGAAATATTCAGCAGGTTTACATGTTAGTTTAATCCCTTAGTTACTAATAAAATGTTTTTGCTGCAAACTGTCATACTATTGCATGTGCAATAAAATGGAAAAGCATTTTGGTTCCAGAGACCCTGATTAGCACACATGTGGACTGCCTAATGTTACTGTAGCTTAAATAAAATGAGTATTAAAATCGGGGTTTGTGAAACCACTAAATAATAACAATAATGCATTACTTCCAAACTGAGAAATGGAGAATAAAACATATTCTTACTGTGGTCTTGAGGCTTCTGCTTGGTCTGTCTGGAGCTTTTCTCCTCCTTCTACTTCCATTGTGCAATACACAATCCTGTTGGGAGCCACTGACCTCAAGCCTTGCACCTCAATAATAACAATCTAAGACAGAAATAACAGACCACAATATTAAGCATACACCACAGCACTTGAATGTGTTTAGCTGAGGACAAATATGTTGGTAAATATTCAAATCTAGTATTATAATTTTTGAAGAGGACAATATCCAAATAAAATAAGCTGTCTCAACTACAAAAAAAAAAGATAAAATAAATCTACATGTGTAAAATTGGATTTCAATGGCAGGTCTTATGTGAACGGATATAAAAATTAATTAATAAAATAAAAATGATGTTACATCATTATGAAGCCAAATAAGGCAACTATTCCGCCACTCATCATCCAGATCTAATCACATTTAGGGAACATAGCTCAACTATATTTTAAATACAATATTCTACTGTTTTGGAGCAGTTGTGGTATTATATTAGATAGATGTCAAATTATCTTTTTGTAACTATTGGTATGCCTATCATTATTGTAATCAAATGCGATACAAACCAATGGTTGTACTCTTTTAAATATATTGCATTGGAATGTCAGCAGCCAATCAGGATGCAGGAAATTCAGTGCTCCTCCTTTATAACGCTGTAATTGGGAGCCATAGTTAAGAGACTGTGCTATTTGTGTTCTGCCTTATAACGAGAATACTATCGTTAGGGTAAAGGCATTATGGGGAAAATGGGAGCCATGACCGTACTGCCTTATAAACTGTTCCACATATAACGGGCCACCTTATAAAGGGGGAGCACTGTATACATTTGAACTTCGAATATTTCTTGTGGATTTGTCCTGGTACAGTTATATCTGTTTCAATATGTCTGAAGCCATTGTTTACTCAGTGAATAAAGCAGTATTGGTGCACATTTCTCACCTCGAGTGTAAATGACAGAACAACATCTGACTTGGAGAGCTGGGTGTCATTTTCATCTCCAATGTCAAGAAACGAGGAATTCTGGCATCGTTTCAGTTTCTGAAGCTTAAATTCAGAACCACCTTTTGAAACTGGCAGGCTCTCCAGGTTGGCCATGAGCAAATTTACTGAAGATTTCAACTCTTCAATATACAGGCTTTCCATCTCTTTTGCAACAAACTTTGGATATTTCCTTTCCTTAAAACACAAACAAGAATACACTGGTGTTAACATGAATAACTCTCAGTTTTATTTGTAATTCTATACAGTTTTCAATTAAAAAAAAAAAAAAAAAAAAAAAAAAAAAACAGATTGCACTTTCAATAATTTTTAAACTTGTCAAAATTGTTGCCAGTGCACTCTGCAGATTCCTGTATTATCAGTGATATTGATTAATTATATGAGAACAGTACTCTAGGAAATAACCATTTCCTCAGTTTAAGATACATTCAGTATATCAAGTTTCTGTGATTGTCATTTAGGGGTAAGTTGAAAGAGTTTCTGATACACATACAATAGCTTATTACAATACAAGGGAAAACCCATGGAGAGCTGGTTGCCGATTTATTATTTATTTATTTATTTTTATGAATAGATTCTGTTCATTCTTACTTTAGCCATTTGATCAGCTAGTTGCAGGCGTCCATCCAGTTCCCTTCGGATCTGTGCTGCCTGTTCATCTGCATTGTCCAGCTGATTTAAAAAAAAAAAAAAAAAAAAAAAAAAAAAATGACAAGAAATTGTGTTCATAAAACCAAAAAAATAGGTTAAAACAGGAACTGTGTCTCAATCAAGGATGACTTATCTTTGATTTAGCACAGTACACACTGTACAATCTTTATGTGCAGTTATGCACGACAGTATTTTACTGTACAGTCTTTAACTGCAGTTATGCACGACAATATTTTACTGTACAGTGTTTAACTGCAGTTATGCATGAAAGTATTTTTTGGGGTCATTCTTGTTCACGCGGAACAATGGGGTGGGTTTTCTCCATTTGTGACTGATTATACATTAACCAATGAGAGTGACACAGCTATGCATGTGTTATGTGCATGCTTGGGGGATAGGGCTAGACACATAAAATGTCATTCTAAAAGCACGTTTTAAGGAATTCCCTCCCAAAAAAAGTTATTGACACAACTCATTGGTGTAAGAGGCTGAGTACCACTTGTTGTGACCGGACAGCACCATGGCCAAGGCTGACAAATGGCAGGAAGCAGACCCGGAGGCGGAAAGCTGCAGTTTAAAGAGCACTTTTATAAACAAAACACAGCAACAAATGAAAAGTGTTGTTTCTGACTTTTTGTGCCTTCAAAACTGATCTTTCTTCTACATTACCAATAAGTATAAAAGTAGGATCTTTCCTTTTTAGTTGAATCTTCTCAACGAAGTTTTCTCTCTCTCTCTCTCTCTCTCTCTCTCTCTCTCTCTCTCTCTATTATATATATATATATATATATATATATATATATATTTCCTACTATCGTGAATTTCAGATATAGATACACACCAATCACACACTAATCTTTGCTAAAGCTACAATGAGAGATTAAGTATTTAATGCTTGACACACTTCATTACAAACTGCTATGGGTAACTGTATTTACATTAACAAATATTAGTCGCTTTGGCTTTTAAAACAAAATGTAAGACTTGTGATTTAAAAGCAAGTCTTGTGATTTATATATAAATGGTCACTATGATGATTCACTGCTAAACTGCTACTACTACTTACTAATCATTGCAATTCAAGAATATTTAATAATATTTTGTACGTTTTACATGATTGTGTTACATTATGCATTATTTATAGTTAAATTAGCACTGTATACACATTCTACACCGTCATATATATTTTAGTTAATTGATCAACATTTAATGTAAGACTATCCCAGAATCTTAAAAACATTATGAGATATGTTTATTTTAAACTGGGGCTCATTTTCCCCCCTTACCACTGAGCAAAGGGTTAAGTAGTCTCAGTGTCTAATAATGAAAAACAAATGGGCATATGTAAACATATAAGTATATTAGATCAGTTTACTGGTCTGATGTTTTGAGTGGAGTTTTTTTTTTTTTTCCTGTAAATTTTAAGATCCGGTGATGAAAGAGTTAAAACATAATGAAATAAGCAAGTACAGAAGTAACTGATTCCTAAAACCAAGTACTATAGAGAATGAAAGCTACAGAGCTTTCATTCAAAGAAGTTTAAATCGACAGTACATCCTCTATTGAATATGTAATGAAAGCCTGAAATATAAATGCTGGAATTGAAAAGGTTATTATTATGTACGCCTTGCCAAACAGTGCTGTGATTTTTTTTAATTTTTTTTATGTTAAGACAAAACAAGAGAAATAACTCTTGATATGTTAGCATTCCACTGAGTAATCTAAAGGCCAATGCCTTAGATACAATATTATTAAGGTTATAGGAGATCAATGAAATCCGGGGAAAAGACAATATAAGAGATATGCTATTTCAACTAGAATAAAAATATATATTTACATCTAATCTTTGACATAAATTGACTCTCCTTTCAAAAAAGCACAGTTTTTATTCAGTTTAAAATGCCTTATTTGAATATTCTTATACCCTGCCCCCTTCACCAGTCTCCATACAGCATCTCTCTGCCCACAATGCAGTATACTGTTCTATTAACTTGACAGAGCATGCTATCAATTCTTTAGGAGGGGTTTAAGGTTTAGACATTGCCTAAAATATGGGGAAACTACAGGATACCCATTATATATACAATTCCAGCTGTTTCATTATCATGTTGGTTAAGTTATGAGATTTTAAGCATGGTATGCCACACAAATATTACAGCTTCTATGTCTTGTTAGTATGAATACATAAATATTGTTTTATCTGTCATTTTATAATTTCACTTTCACATATAGCCTACAGAAAGTTGGAAACCTCTAAAGCAAGTCTGTAATTAATAATTGTTTCATGTAGGAGGGAGACAAGCAGTGCTAAAATGCACATTTATCTAATTACCCCTCCATGGTGATATCTAAATTTAGACAACACACACTTGTCTGGTTAAAGTGTACATTAGTGGTTCATGAAAGCTTCGTATTTTGTACATTGCTTCAAGTTATAAGACAATTTTCATGCTAGAAATAAATAATACAGCCTATTTTAAAGGTGAAGATGTCCACAGTTACAAAACACTGCTTTTTCCATATTTAAGAATGCTGTTAACTTATAGGACCATCGTGTAAACATCATGCTGTTTCATCTATCATTTTAAATACTTTAAAAAATCATTAAACAAAGCCACATAAATTTTATAAACATGCAGCTATGCAATTGTGTTTCATATGGCAAAAGGTGCCTGTGACAAAGTGCCCGCCCCTGTGTATATTATCTGTTATGTGTTGCGTGTGGTGTGTTTAAATGTTGGTGTATAGACATTGGTACACGGGATATAAACGGGTCTGTGTAACACGAGTGTTTAAAAATGTATATGTGTATTTAGGCACGAGGATTGCACAGCACTTCACGTGCAAGTAAAATGTAATAATATGTGAGCACGGGGAATTGCACTTTATTAATTCACGTGCTGGGATTCAAGTGAATAATTAATTGGTAATTGAATCCCAGCACAATAGTATATATAGATGCACGTTGTCACATACTGGCGGTTGGGTGTTCGGTGAGCGGAGAACGGGATTGGAGACGGAGGAAATAAGCAGTAGTAGTATAATAAGAGGAGAAAGTATCCGCTCACCGTGTTTGTCAGTGTCTGTCCGTGCACCGTTTTGTTAAGTTTAGTCTGTTTTCGTTTGTCTATTTATTTTGGCGTAGAGTGCCGTGTCCTGTGTTTTTCGTGTTTGTGTAAACCTTTTATTTTGTATTAAACCGGCGCCAACAGGCGTCTTCATCATTTCATTTCATCCGTCCTGTGTTTTGTGTATTTCATTCCTTTTCCTGGTTCTGACGCCGCCCACTTCGGCCGTCTCTGTGACACGTGGTGTCCTGCGTGGGATTTAACAGCGCCTCCAAGCGTCAGACCAGGAGAGGTGTTTTTTTTTTGTGTGTGGGAGAAAAAAAAAAAAAAAAAAAAAAAGGGGCGTCTTTGGATTACAAAAAAAAAAAAAAAGAAAGAAATGGGGAGAAGCAGGAAAGAGGATAAAGAGGTGAGGGACAGGGAGGAGGAGTGCCGCCTAAGGGCCAGACATCCCCGGCGATGTAACCAGTCCTTGCCGGGGTGCCTCCTCTGCAACCAGGACCATCTCTTTGCCAATTGTCCCTTCCGCTGCCCCTACCAGGAGGGAGAGGAGGAACTGCCGCAGGAGAGGAAGGTGAGGAGGTGGCAGAGAAGGGGAAAAGGGAAGAGGAAGGCAGAGGTCCCACCGCTGTCTCCACAGCCGCACCAGTCCCCTGCAAGTGAGGGAGAGCCGCACCAGTCCCCTGTTTCAAGGGGAGACTACACACCGCTCCCACCTCCACCACCAGGAGACTACACGCCGCTCCCACCTCCATGGGCAGGAGCAGAGCAGCAGGAGCTGCCTCTGCCTCCGCCACCTCCACCGGCAGGGGGAGAGCAGCAGGAGCTGCCTCTGCCTCCGCCACCTCCACCGGCAGGAGCAGAGCAGCAGGAGCTGCCTCTGCCTCCGCCACCTCCACCGGCAGGAGCAGAGCAGCAGGAGCTGCCTCTGCCTCCGCCACCTCCACCGGCAGGGGGAGAGCAGCAGGAGCTGCCTCTGCCTCCGCCACCTCCACCGGCAGGGGGAGAGCAGCAGGAGCTGCCTCTGCCTCCGCCACCTCCACCGGCAGGGGGAGAGCAGCAGGAGCTGCCTCTGCCTCCGCCACCAGCAGAGGGTGAATGCCTGCTGGGTCCCTCTCCACCAGCAGAGGGTGAATGCCTGCTGGGTCCCTGTCCACCAGCAGAGGGTGAATGCCTGCTGGTATCACTTCCCCCACCAGCAGAGGGTGAATGCCTGCTGGGTCCCTGTCCACCAGCAGAGGGTGAATGCCTGCTGGGTCCCTGTCCACCAGCAGAGGGTGAATGCCTGCTGGGTCCACTTTCCACCAGCAGAGGGTGAATGCCTGCTGGGTCCCTGTCCACCAGCAGAGGGTGAATGCCTGCTGGGTCCCTGTCCACCAGCAGAGGGTGAATGCCTGCTGGGTCCCTGTCCACCAGCAGAGGGTGAATGCCTGCTGGTATCACTTCCCCCACCAGCAGAGGGTGAATGCCTGCTGGTATCACTTCCCCCACCAGCAGAGGGTGAATGCCTGCTGGTATCACTTCCCCCACCAGCAGAGGGTGAATGCCTGCTGGTATCACTTCCCCCACATCACGAGGAGAGGAGCTGGAGCTGCCTCTGCCACCTCCACCGGCAGGGGCAGAGCAGCAGGAGCTGCCTCTGCCTCCGCCACCTCCACCGCCAGGAGCAGAGCAGCTGGAGCTGCCTCTGCCTCCGCCACCTCCACCGGCAGGGGGAGAGCAGCAGGAGCTGCCTCTGCCTCCGCCACCTCCACCGGCAGGGGGAGAGCAGCAGGAGCTGCCTCTGCCTCCGCCACCAGCAGAGGGTGAATGCCTGCTGGTATCACTTCCCCCACCAGCAGAGGGTGAATGCCTGCTGGTATCACTTCCCCCCACCAGCAGAGGGTGAATGCCTGCTGGTATCACTTCCCCCACCAGCAGAGGGTGAATGCCTGCTGGTATCACTTCCCCCACCATCACGAGGAGAGGAGCTGGAGCTTCCTCTGCCTCCACCTCCATCAGGGGGAGAGGAGCAGGAGCTGCCTCTCCCTGCACCACAAGGGCCAGGACTAGATGCTGGCGGTCCTCAGCAGCCCTTGCATAGGCTGCTGAGGGAAGCACGGGGAAGAACCTCCCGGCTGCAGTGGCCGAAAAGAGGGCCAACACCCGCACCCCAGCTTGTCCTGACTGCCAGCCTCGCTTCGCCCAAGGATGCCAGCCTCGCTTCGCCCAAGGATGCCAGCCTCGCTTCGCCCAAGGATGCCAGCCTCGCTTCGCCCAAGGATGCCAGCCTCGCTTCGCCCAAGGATGCCAGCCTCGCTTCGCCCAAGGATGCCAGCCTCGCTTCGCCCAAGGATGCTCTGCATCGCCTGGGGTTGCCCGCCGCTCTGCATCGCCTGGGGTTGCCCGCCGCTCTGCATCGCCTGGGGTTGCCCGCCGCTCTGCATCGCCTGGGGTTGCCCGCCGCTCTGCATCGCCTGGGGTTGCCCGCCGCTCTGCATCGCCTGGGGTTGCCCGCCGCTCTGCATCGCCTGGGGTTGCCCGCCGCTCTGCATCGCCTGGGGTTGCCCGCCGCTCCGCATCACAGCCGGAAGTACTGTGGCCGGAACCCCACGAAGGGGAGCTGCCGGCCACGAAGAAGGGGGAGGAGGTCTGGAGACCGCCAACCCCAGCAGCAGTTTCGCTGCCGGAGGAGGGGGAGGAGGTCTGGAGACCGCCAACCCCAGCAGCAGTTTCGCTGCCGGAGGAGGGGGAGGAGGTCTGGAGACCGCCAACCCCAGCAGCAGTTTCGCTGCCGGAGAAGGGGGAGGAGGTCTGGAGACCGCCAACCCCAGCAGCAGTTTCGCTGCCAGAGGAGGGGGAGGAGGTCTGGAGACCGCCAACCCCAGCAGCAGTTTCGCTGCCGGAGGAGGGGGAGGAGGTCTGGAGACCGCCAACCCCAGCAGCAGTTTCTCCGCCGGAGATCGTGGGGGAGGTCCGGAGACCTGCTCCCTCTGCAGTTTCTTCCCTGCAGGAAGAACGGTGGTTGAAGCCCCACCAAGGGGAGCTGCCGGCGCCGAAGGAGGGGGAAGGTCAGGAGACCACACCCCAAGCAGCCTTTCCGCTGCTAGGACTACCCTGGCAGGAGAATGCTACCCTGCTGACAGCATTACGACCTGTGGGCCCCTGGAAGCCTCTGGTCCTGGCCAAGGACTTTGGGCGGGACTTTTGGGCTTTTAAGGGGGGAGGTGGCCATTGAGGCCATGTGTGCTTTGCACAGGAGGGGGTATATGTAACAAAGTGCCCGCCCCTGTGTATATTATCTGTTATGTGTTGCGTGTGGTGTGTTTAAATGTTGGTGTATAGACATTGGTACACGGGATATAAACGGGTCTGTGTAACACGAGTGTTTAAAAAATGTATATGTGTATTTAGGCACGAGGATTGCACAGCACTTCACGTGCAAGTAAAATGTAATAATATGTGAGCACGGGGAATTGCACTTTATTAATTCACGTGCTGGGATTCAAGTGAATAATTAATTGGTAATTGAATCCCAGCACAATAGTATATATAGATGCACGTTGTCACATACTGGCGGTTGGGTGTTCGGTGAGCGGAGAACGGGATTGGAGACGGAGAGCACTAAGCATAAGCAGTAGTAGTAATAATAATAGGAGAAAGTATCCGCTCACCGTGTTTGTCAGTGTCTGTCCGTGCACCGTTTCGTTAAGTTTAGTCTGTTTTCGTTTGTCTATTTATTTTGGCGTAGAGTGCCGTGTCCTGTGTTTTTCGTGTTTGTGTAAACCTTTTATTTGGTATTAAACCGGCGCCAACAGGCGTCTTCATCACTTCATTTCATCCGTCCTGTGTTTTGTGTATTTCATTCCTTTTCCTGGTTCTGACGCCGCCCACTTCGGCCGTCTCTGTGACACGTGCCCCATACAGAACCATTTCAATTGCTGTACCTTTAATTATATATTCCCATTTAACATATATGATTAACTAGGTTATTGAACCATCAAAAAGCATAAAAACTAAAATACAAATTAAAAAAAGCTCAAATCTTGTTATTTATTCAGTAAGAAAAGTTAAGAGGAGTCCTTTGAGCTTCTGCCCCTAGGTACCATGGATCTTCTGATGGACTGTGGCTAATGACATTGAGTAGCTGAGAAGAGCACTGATCCTGTCTGCTAGACTAATTTACACTGGAAGGATCAGATGTACCGATATGTATACTTATTCATTCAAAAAGTAGCAACGAGAAAATAGAAATGGCTATTACACTAGCACCCTTAAGAAAAATAACAAAACATTAAAACTTCACTTAGCTACCAGATCACATTACCAACAGCAACAGAGTGAAAAATTGATTTTGGTCAAAATTGAGAAGAGTTAATGAGAAAAACAGAGACAGGGGGTTGTGGCAAAGTGGTTAACTGCGTGCAGGTGCAGGAATATAGCAGTGATCAATGAACAGACAGTCAATGATAATCCAGATGCAATGATAACAGACAATACAGCGGCATGTATTGCTCTGGTTTACTCCACGGGTTGGTCCCAAAATAATAATAGCCCTGATCTTTTTACACCCACATGTAATACAAACACAAGTCCAGTGAGTGCTCTAGTGCTCGTAGTGCAAATACAGTTTATCGTGCAAACAAGGTGAAGTGTTGTCCGGGTTTAGTGCTGGCCTTTGGCGACAGCTCCGGATTGTGTTAGCCATCTTAATAACAACAAACAGTGTATTTATTAACGACAAAATAAACAAAACACTCACGATAACAACATAGGTTTCTCCTTCCAGTTCAGCTTAACCATAACAAGGAACAGATCACTTCGCTACGCCCTCTTTTGTACCATCAATCACGCCCCCTTGGTTAACGTGCAACGGCTCCTCCAATCCGCGGCTGCCACATCATTTCCCTTCCAGGTCAATGATTTAGTGTATCGTAGCTCTGCCCCGTTTCTAGATGTCCGACTTCCTTCTAACCCTGGGAATGAACTGTCTGGCCATCCAGTCCTTACAAAGTGCCCTCACAGGTCAGAAGAGAGATTAATTACCAAGAATCATTCTGTCTCTGTCACAGGGGTGTATCCAGAATACCCTTCAGTATAACACTACAAAGAAAAGTATTTTGCATAAAAGTTCCGTAACCATGAAACACCCTATAGGACATTCTAACT